>NC_053389.1:179802835-180105866 GCF_905171765.1 Bufo bufo
TGCTTCCACCTCACCACTCTGTGGTCTTCTCATGCTGCTGCCAGCTCACCACTATGTCACTGGGCCACTCTTTGGTCTCCTCGTGGTGCTGACACCTCACCACTCGGTGGTCTCCTCATGCTGCTGACACCTCCCCACTCTGTCATTGGGACACTCTGTGGTCTCCTCATGCTGCTGCCACCTCACCACTCTGTGGTCTCCTCATGTTGCTGCCACCTCAACACTTTGTCACTGGGCCACTCTGTGGTCTCCTCATGCTGCTGCCACCTCACCACTATGTCACTGGGCCACTATGTGGTCTCCTCATGCTGCTGCCAGCTCATCACTATGTCACTGGGCCACTCTGTGGCTTCTCATGCTGTTCTCACCCTCCCCACTTCATGACTGTGCCACTATTTTGCATTTTTGGCCTGAATGACATCACCATTTTTTTGACCCTTCTTCTGATCTGTCATAAGAATGGAAAAATGAGACACACAACAGATCCTGTCTATGTAGCAGCTGTAAGGCCTGTATAACATGGTTTGGTAGCCAAAAGCAGGAGTGGGTACAAAACACAGAAGACATGCAAATATTCCATTCACGTGTCATCTCTGTTTTTGATCCACTCCTGTTTTTTTAATTGGATTCAGCAATACTGATGGATTACTGACCAAATGCTGACCGAGTGAAGGCGGATGCTCAACAGACAGGATCCGTTTTTTGGGGGTTATTGTTCTGACGGATCAGAGGAAGAGCAAAATAATCAGTGACGTCAACTTACTGCTGACTGACACCCTCTCCACTCTATTTGTATAAGCGTTTAACAGAACAGATTCTGTAGAAATCTATGTGGAATCAGCTGACGACGGTGTAAAAGGAGTGCCCTCTTTCACGCTAGTAGGATCTTGGGCCTCTGCACGGTTCTTTATACCTGGCGCTAACATTGACCTGTAAGGCTGAGTTCACACTTGAGTTATTTAGTCAGTTTTGGCCCCATGAAGTAAGAGTGACGTCTGTCATACTGGCTTACAGTATTGTTTCACTACCACAGCAGACTCCCTATGCGTGTTTCTGCAAGACACAGTGTTCTACACCACTATACAGGCTCTCTGCAGCCAGGAAATAGCTGTTTTTTAATGAGATTCGCCACGAATAAATTCGGATCGAATCAAATCTTTTGGAAAATCTGGCGAACCGACCGAATTGAATTTTTGAGAAATTCACTCATCTCTAGTAACTACATGAAGCGAGAAGGAGAAAACTGCTGTATAACTTTGGAGGGAAAGGGAAGGACACTGCTTTGATTATTGTTTGAGGAGGCACAGCTATATTTACTTAAGGGAGTGAGATCTGCAAGTTGTACCATATGTAAGGTCTGGTTGAGGCAATCAATATGAGAGGTTGTTCATTATCATATACTGTGAAGTCACCCGCCAGAATCATCCTAGTTACACCCTTCCAGTCACACTTCTGTCACCTCTGAATTTGCACGTAGGTTGAAAACTAACAGGATGGGTTTTAAACTTGTCCTCCATAGATATGCTACATAATATTTCAATAATCCCAAACCCTTTTCCGAAAACATAAAAAGCTGCATGTAACTGCAGCAACATCGGGGTCACTCATTTCCAACTGTGCTTGTAGAGATGTATTAGGTGCTTTGTCTCTGAAGTTCTCTATGTTGTCAGACAAAGATCTGTAATTATCTTGTTCAGGCTTTGTTAATGATAGGGAAAGTTGGAAGGAGAAGAGAACATTGAAACAAAATATGGGTGAACAGGCTAGTCAGTAATTAAAACTAAGAAAGGCGATCATTATTCCCTCTCTTATCTCTCTTCAAGAGCTGGATAAATTAAACGGTCGTTTGCTAAAGTAAGATGGAGGAAGACAGGAATTAATGTTTTCACTCATGGCACACAAGTCTTCTTAAATAGACGCATTCATTTGTGCTGCCAATTATCATACATCCTCTTGACGTACCGGCTGTGTAGGAGTATATTCACAAGTGTCTGATTTCTTGCACAAATTTCTGCAGCTGAAAATCAGTTTCATTCCTCTGAATGGGATGTTTGTAAGCCCCATTCAAAGGAATGAGACAATAACAGAAATTTCGGCAACAAATCTGCTGTGTGTTAAGATACACTTGAAGCTCCTATGGTGAATTAAATCATTTGCACCTCTTTCCATACAGAAGTTCTCTGGGTTAGAAAATCCATTTTAAATACCCTATTATGATATTCAGAGTTTTTAGGGCATTCACAACTTTGATCTCTTACTCAGTGGGGAGAAAAGCTACAAAAGATTCTCTGTCTTTGAAGGAACCAGGATGTTCACAAATAGCTAATTGGTTTAAAGGATATGTGTCATCAGAAAATTAGTTATTGTCTAAATGAACTTTTTCTGTTATTTCTTTTAGAATTTTTGGTGATGTCATATACTGTACATATACAATATACAGTATATACTGTATATATAAATATATATATACTTCTGTATAATTAAAAAAAATATTAAGTCCTATGTTTTTCAAATTGGCTACTAAGTTAATTATTAGAAAATAAATATAACACTGCGCGCTATAATTGAGTGAATATATTATAATAAACTAGACTTTAATATAATATATTCACTCAATTATAGCGCGCAGTGTTATATTTATTTTCTCACATTTGGCATTCGTACAGCTTGTCTGCACAATACCCTCCATAGCAGGTACGGGACTGCTACAAACACCGCTGCGATTTCATATATGGTGAAGCGCTAGTTGAACTATATATCATTCTTTAAGTTAATTATTAGACTGACAATTCCTGTTCAGAAGTCATCTCATTATCATTGCAGATAGGATTACAATGACAGATAATGCTTCTGTTTAGATAACAAAGGATACCTCATTCACAACAGGTGATATCACAGCTCACCTCCACCCCCTTCCTGCACATTGACCTCTACAAAGAACATAGAACATACTTAAAACACTCTCCTACGCTGTAAAAGGTATCTCTAAATGGTATTAACAGCAGCTCAGCATAATGGCTGCCTTCATAATCGTGTATAGAAAATGAAGTTAAAAAATCTACAATTATAAATTATTTACCAAAATAGTGATGATACATTCACTTTAAATTGTAACTGTGTAATATTTCATCACCCCAAGTTACGTGTTGCAGGTGGTTTGTGGCCATGCTGCAGTGAAGAACCGCATGGCCAATTAACCTTTAGCTGCCTTTCTGTTAATAATGAAAACTGCACTGTATAGTTGGTCTTCATTGTTAATGGCCACTAGTGATAGACGAACATTGGTCGGGACGATTTGCGAACCTGCATTCACGATCAAATCTTCACAAACCGCGCATTCGCGGCGGGCCTATTCAATTTAATGGCAGGTGAACCTGAAAAAACTTCAGGTCATATTTTCAGCCAGCAAACACTTGCTAGAAGTACACAAATAGTCCCACAGCATGGACAGTGATATACCAGAGGGGGATCATTGGCAAAAATTCCCACAAAAAATATGTATTTTAATCAGGGGCCATTTTTATGCATCTTAAAGGGAAACTCTTAAAAATGTGCCCTTCTGATGCCTTGAACATTTTTATTTTAGGCCACGGGAGTACGGGCCCCAAAAATTAAGCATTCACCTGACAGAAAAGAACTTGTGATTATGTGGCTGGAGGTACATGAGGTGGTCACTGGATAAAAATTTTACTGTCGGACAGTACTGGCCCCAAAAATTAGGCATTTACCTGACAGAAAAGAACTTGTGATGATGTGGCTGGAGGTACATTAGACGGTCATTGGATAAAAATAGAACTGTAGGCCCCTGGAGTAGAGACCCAAAAATTAGGCATTCACCTAACACAAAAAAACTTGTGATTCTGTGGCTGGAGGTACATTAGGCATCACTGGATAACATTTTTAATGTAGGCCACTGGAGTACAGGCCCCAAAAAGTTGGCATTCACCGGACAGAAAATAACTTTGGCTGATGTGGCTGGAGGTACATTAGGCATTCACTGGATAAAAATTTTACTGTAGGCTAGTACAGACCACAAAAATTTGCCATTCACCTGACAGAAAAGAACTTTGGCTGATGTGGCTGGAGGTACATTAGGCGTTCACTGGATAAAAATGTTACTGTAGGCCACTGGAGTAGAGGCCCCACAATTTTGGCATTCACCTGACATAAAAGAACTTGTGATTCTGTAGCTGGAGGTACATTAGGCAGTCACTGGATAAAAACTTTACTGTAGGCCACTGGAGTACTGGCCCCAAAAAATTTGGCATTCACCGGACAGAAAAGAACTTTGGCTGATGTGACTGGAGGTACATTAGGCGTTCACTGGATAAAAATTTTACTGTAGGCCAGTACAGACCACAATAATTTGGCATTCACCGGACAGAAAAGAACTTTGGCTGATGTGGCTGGAGGTACATTAGGCGGTCACTGGATACAAATTTTACTGTCGAACAGTACTGGCCCCAAAAATTAGGCATTTACCTGACAGAAAAGAACTTGTGATGATGTGGCTGGAGGTACATTAGACGGTCATTGGATAAAAATAGAACTGTAGGCCACTGGAGCAGAGACCCAAAAATTAGGCATTCACCGGACACAAAAAAACTTGTGATTCTGTGGCTGGAGGTACATTAGGCATCACTGGATAAAATTTTTACTGTAGGCCACTGGAGTACAGGCCCCAAAAAGTTGGCATTCACCGGACAGAAAATAACTTTGGCTGATGTGGCTGGAGGTACATTAGGCGTTCACTTAATAAAAATGTTACTGTAGGCCACTGGAGTAGAGGCCCCAAAATGTTGGCATTCACCTGACACAAAAGAACTTGTGATTCTGTGGCTGGAGGTACATTAGGCGGTCACTGGCATGAGGAAATTCAATTACACATGGTCGTCACAGGTGTTGAATTCCTCAGAGATCCATGCCTTATTCATTTTTAGAAATGTGAGGTAGTCCACACTGTTGCGAGCTAGGCGAGTGTGCTTATCGGTCACGATCCCCCCCTTCTGCGCTAAACATCCTTTCAGACAGGACACTCAAAGAGGGCAAGCCAATAGGTCCATGGCAAATTGTGCCAGCTCTGGCCACAGGTCAAGCCTGCACACTCAGTAGTCCTCGCTTCTCAGAGCGTCCACAACGGCCGTTAACCCGATGTAGTCAGACACCTGTTGGTCTAGGCGTTCCCTGAGGCTGGATCCGGAGGGCGGCTGTCGATGGATTGGCTGCAAGAATGATCTCATATACGTAGTGACCAACACATCTTCAAATCGCCCTCTTCTTGCAGGTGCGGTAGGATTGGTACCCGCACCTGTTTCGCTGTGGGTGGAATTCCTCTGCCAGCGCCCGCAACAGGAGAATGCAGCATCTCTCGCAGCAAGGCCTGAAAATGCTGCATTCTGTCAGCCCTCTGTGATGCTGGTAACATGACCGCCATTTTGTGTTTGTACCGGGGGTCTAAGTACGTTGCCACCCAGTACTGGTCCTTGCCCTTTATGCTTTTTATACGGGGGTCCCTCTGCAGACAATAGAGCATGAAGCCCCCCATTTGCACTAAATTGGAAGTGGTGGAGCCGCCTGGCTTCTGCTCATCGCCCAGGAAAATGTCGTCCTCGGTCTCCTCCCCCAAGCCACAGACAACACCATGGATCCCCGAAAAGTTTTGAAGTCCCCCTCAAAGCCTGCTCTTCTTGCTCCTCCTCCTCCTCCCCCAGCCACCATCCTAAACTGACTGCTCTTCAGACTCCTGCTGACTTGTCTCAGATGGAGTAGCCCCCTGGGAATTTATTCAGCATTGCGACTTCCTCATCTTCCAGCTCCTGCTCAATGACACAACGCAATGCACACTCCAGAAAGAAGGTGTAAGGTACGATGTCACTGATGGTGCCATGGCTGCGACTGACCAGTTTGGTGATCTCATCAAATGGCCGCAGAAGTCTGCATGCGTCGCGCATGAGCAGCCACTGGTGTGGTAAAAAGAAACCAAGCTCCCCAGAACCTGTCCTGCTGCAGAGTTCTCTTTTTCTATTTTTATCATTTTTCTTTCTGTGCATGCAACATACATACCAGTACATGTTATTTTGAGTGAACCTACAGTTCTCACAATGTTCATGCTGATGTATACCTAGGGCTGTGACCTCTTTTTCCCTGCCAGCTGGGTGTTTGGGAGAGAGGTTGTATCTGACCTCCTTACCTCCTGTACACTTGTGCCTTATGTTTCATATAGTGTTTGTTATTTGATCATGTCTTAATAAATTACATATATTTTATATGTGTGTCTCCCACTTTTCTTTGGGGTTATTGGTTTTGTTTTTGGGTTGGCTCAGTATATTATACTAGACCCCAGTGTTATCTACACATTACATGTGAGTTTTTTCTTATAGGTTGGTCTGCTGCAGAGTTCATACAGGTAGTCATTAATGGCACATGGCTGCTGGAACAGCCTATCAAGCATATACAAGGTGGAGTTCCAGCGCGTCAGGCTGTTACAAACCAGACGTCTGACAGGCAAGTGATGTCGCTGCTGAACGGCGAGCCATGGCCGTGTAAGATCTTCTAAATTGGCCAGAGATTTTTCTGGCCTGCTGCAAGACGTTCTGGACCCTGGGGTATTTGGCAACGAGTCGCTGCACGACTAAGTTCAGGATGTGTGCCATGCATGGCATGAGTGTCATTTTGCCCTGTTTAGCCACTGATCGGCCCGTGACTGCAGAGCTGAAAGCAGTACAGGAGCGGTGTGCCTCTTGGCTTCCAGGCACAACAGCCGCAGCACAGCATGGCAACGTCTCACCTCGGATGTTGAATAGGTTCTGGGGAGCTTGGAGGGCGCAGCAGAAGATGCAGTAGAAGTGGAAAAGGAGGAGTCAGCCAAGGAGGAGACGGAGGATGGAGTAGGAGGAGGAGAAGAAGAGGCAGGCCTGCATGCAATCCGTAACAGTAACACCAAATCCACACAGGAGAAACAGGTTGCATGCTTGACGGACGTCAGAAGATTTACCCAGTGGGCAGTAAAAGTTATGTACCTTCCCTGCCCGTGTTTGCTAGACCATGTGTCTGTGGTCAGATGTATCTTGGCAACGACACTGTGTGCCAGAGATTTATTCACTTGCCGCTGAACATGGCCATATAGCTCTGGGATGCTCTTCCAGGAACCTTCCATTGCGGTGTGCCAATGGCCACAAATTTTCTAAAGGACTCAGAGTCCACTAGTTTATATGATAGTAGTTGGAGGGCTAGCAGTTCCAACAAGCCAGCGGTCACCCGTTGGGGAAGAGGGTTATCTGGCGTCATCATCTTTTAACGCTCGAACATTTGGGCCACGGAAGCCTGCCTTATGCCAGATGAACGTGACTATGGCGCAGTGGAAGGTGGCGTGGAGGACAAATGGGAGGAGAGAGGAGAAGAGGCAGGATGTGGAGTGCCGAGAGTGTGGCTATGTGGGTTCTGACGGCGTTGCTGCCACTGGGCTCGGTGATAGGAGGCCAGGTGCCTTCTTAAGGAGGTCGTCCCTTGGTGAGTGTTGGGCTTACCGCGACGTATGCGTTGACAGCACAGGCTGCAGATGGCAACACTATTGTCAGCAGCTGACACGTTAAAAAAAGCCCACACTGCGGAGCCATGTGCCAGCGTCCTGGAAGCGCCAGAAGTGACCGAGCATGGTGGATAGCTACCTCCAGATACATTTGCTTTTTGCCTCCTGTGCCCTGCGAGCTGTGCCTGCTTCTCCTCCTTTTCCTCCCTCTCTGCTGCTCTGTCTCTTCCTCTGAACCCCCCTCCTCTTCCTCTCTTGTGGACACCCATGTGACATCCATCGACACGTCATCATCCTCACCTTCACCGCCACTGACATTTGAGATCTCGGAGTAGGCAGCAATACAGAATGTAAAATGACAGCCAGATCGGGTTCTGTTATAGGGTGGGGGTGTGTCCATGTGCTGAAACGTCTCAATTGGCTGTCCTGTCCCACCTGATGGATGTGTCATGGGTTAAACTTCGGCGCAATGCAAAAGAATATGGTGCGCGCAAACATCGTTGTATGTTCGGCGGATCGCGAATGTTCAAAGTTCGCCGCAAACCGACCACCGGGCGAACCACAAGGTTATCACTAATGGCCACATGGCACCTTTAATGCAGATTTAAACATGGGCTGCACCCACTTCTCCAACTCCCTGCCCTTCAGGTGGGAGCCCTTCCTCTGCTGTCTGCTTTTCTTTCTTTTCCACATCATCTAATATAGATGAGAATATGTCATCAGGAACATCCAGCTCCTCCTCTCTCTGCATCTTGCTGATTTTTCTAGGACGGATATTTTGAAGGAGGATTTGGAAGAAGTAAAGCCAGCAACAGATGAGGATGGTCATCATTAAGACCTGCCCCCCCCTAAGGGGTGCAGACTGGATGGTATTGGTTGGCATGCTGGCAGTGGAATAATAAAGGCTTCCATCTTATTGGTATTGAATTACATATCGTAGTTTACGGCTGATGTAGGAATAAGTAAATGTAGAAATAACTAAAATTGATTTAGAATAAGTCCCCCTGCAGTCTCCCTGCACTTTTCCTTCAGTCTCCCTGCACCATTATGGATAAATTATATGAATAAACATTAGGCTGCAATGTATATGTTGCAGAGAAATTATGAAAATTGAGATTTGATCAAATCCCTAAAATGAAAATGGAGACTTGATCAAATCCCTAAGGGAAATTATCAATTCACGGAAGATGATGTTCCCTAAAGAAAGTAAATGATAATATAATAATATAAAAAATAATATTGTTTAGATATTAAAAGTATTTATTTAGTAGTAATACAACAATAGTCATTGAAACACAAATTATTAAAGAAAGTAAGTGATTTGATTATCAAATCCGTTAACTGTTTTAGTGAAAAGTTTAATATTTTTGATAGTATAATAATAATATGAAACAATATTGTAAGAAATAGGTACTTAAGCTAATATTTTTTTTAAAGAAAAAGGATACTTTTAGTGAAATTTTTAACATTTTTAGTGAATGTAATTAATAAATAATAATGTTCATTCATTTTTATTAAAACACGTTGTTGATTTGTGGCATCTCGAGTTGCAAAGTACCGTATTTTTCGCCCCATAAGACGCACCTTTTCCTCCCCAAAAGTGGGGGGAAAATGCCCCTGCGTCTTCTGGGGCGAATGCTTTCATTTTACATCGCAGCCTGCGATGTATGAGCGGGGAGAGAGGAGGGGCTGGAGTCCGGAACTAGGGGCGGGGCCCGGTGCAGTCACTGTACTCTTACACCGGGCCCCGCCGCTCACCGAAGTATTTCTAGACGGTAATCCTTAACCTGTTATTAAGTTTAACTAACGCTGCACTCTCCCCTGTTCCCCTGTATCCCCTGTATCCCCTGTATCCATACAGCACTTACTAACAAGCTTCCATAGCAGGCAGAGCGGACGGCAGCAGTAACATCACTCACTGACGTTGCGCGCCTGCTCCTCCCACTTCATGAATGAAGCAGGCGGAGCAGGCGCGCGACGTCACTACTGCCATCCGCTCTGCCTGCTATAGAAGCTTGTTAGTAAGTGCTGTACTGATACAGGGGATACAGGGGAACAGAGGAGAGCGCAGCTTTAGTTAAACGGATTACGGTCTAGAAATACTTCGGTGAGCAGAGGGCCGGTGTATTGGGGGACACTGTTATGAGGGGGATCTGTGGATGACACATATATAGCAGTGTCATCCACAGATCCTACCATAACAGTGCCATCAACAGATCCCCCACCCCATAACAATGTCATCCACAGATCCCCCACCCCATAGCAGTGCCATCCACAGATGCCCCTCCCCATAACAGTGCCATCAACAGATCCCCCATAAACAGTGCCATCCACAGATCCCCATAACAGTGCCATCCACAGATCCCCCATAACAGTGCCATCCACGGATCCCCCCATAACAGTGCCATCCACAGATCCCCCATAACAGTGCCATCCACAGATCCCCAACATGACAGTGCGTCATCCACAGATCCCCCATAATAGTGTCATGCACAGACCACCATTAGTTCAAAACCCCCCAAAAGCACACCTTTTGGTTAAAAATATATTTTTTCTTATTTTCCTCCTCAAAAACCTAGGTGCGTCTTATGAGCCGGTGCGTCTCATAGGGCGAAAAAATACGGTACGTTACTTTTTTTACAGGCACATCTTTTTGTTTTACATTGTATTTTGGATTGTTCACAAAAACACTTCTTAAATCCTTGACCTCCAAATAAGGATAATTTTTCTGCAATCTCACGCAGACTTAGGTTAGTTCGGGGAACTGTTTCGGTAAATGTTGAAGTAGCTATTTGAAGAACGTCTCTAGGTAGCCAATCTTTTATAATTCCAACTGAGGTACCAATTTGGTATAAATTATTTTTTATATCTAATACGATCCCCACAATGTTATTTCCATCTAATGGGCCTCTATCTACCTTAGGTACATATTCCAAAACTGTGGAATCCACTAACACGTCTTAAAATTTCTTCAAAGAAACATCTTTCATTTTTTCAGCTGATCTTTTCAGGTGTTTTGCAGCATTCAAATCTCAATTTTTATCATTTCTCTTAGGGATTTGATCAAATCTCCATTTTCATCTTTTCCATTAGGGATTTGATCAAATCTCCATTTTCATCATTTACCTGCGACATATACACAAACCCAAAGTATTTATAATATAACCACCACAGTGGCTGCTGAAACCCCAATGCCTTTTCGCAGTAGCTTCTTTTGCAACAACTGCAAAACAGTGTTGGGGCTTCAGGAGCCATTGTGGTCGGTATATTATATGCACTTTGGATTCATGTACACATTGCAGCCTAATGTTTATTCCCTTTTGGGTAATTGTAGTTGGTTTTCATTTGTAATTATTGCCTCTTATGGTGATTTTTTGTTATGTTACCACAGTTCAGCTCTTTGATTCTGTGTGGGTATGGGTTCCTCCTTTTTTTTTATTTTTTTTATTGTGACTTTTTAATCTAAATGTTTCAATAAAGATTATGGATTTTTTATTATTTTTGTGGTGTTGTAATGTTTGGATGTAATCATATAGTACATGCAAATCTCTTTGTAACAAAGCTAGAACCAGCCCTGTACCTCACATGGATCCAGAGATCTCCCCATTCATTGCTCTGCTAGATTTATATCAAGCTGACGGCTCAAGGGGAGTGTCTTTTCTGCTGCAGCTAAGGGGGCGTGTCCATGCTCTACCTATCACAACTAAAGAGGTAGTAGAAGGATGAATCTGAGCATGTGCAGACTTCTCAGTGGGCAGGACAAAGAAATAAGAAAAAAGCAAACAGCAGGTGGCGCTATACAGATACATTTTATTAAATAACTCAGTGGCTATACTAAAGTTCTAATTACATGCAATTACAAAAGTATTCAGATCCAGCTGGATTGAAAAGTGTAGAATATTTTTTGTGGGACAACCCCTTTAAGTGACAGGAGGAAGAGGAGGGGGAAGTGAGAAGGAAAAGAAAAAGGGAAAAAAGGAAAATATTTTTTTCCTATGCTCATTTAGGGGGTGGGTGGGTGGAAGACTGGGAGGTTAGGGGTATATGGATATTAAAATGGAAATATTTGTAATAGGATTATAGCTGTTATCTTTATATGTAAATTGTTTAATGAAGATTAATAAAAAAAAAATGTACTGCTTATCTACATAGGAGGTCTTATCTCTCTGTGCTGACTGCTAAAAAAAGTTTATTTTAAATATTAAATAAAATAAAAAACTTTCTGACAGTAGTGTCCCTTTAAAGGAATTCATGAGTAAATAAGGGATTATGGACATGCAATGATTGGTCACCTTTTAATGCTTTGTTTCCACTTAAATGTGTCTCATTATTCCTCAAAGGTTTCTAATGTTTACCTTCCATTGTAAATTAAATTAGAGCAATCTGCATTTCATGTTTGCATACACATATATTCTGTGCTGCCTAAAGAAAATGAAATACACATATTATGCCTATATGTTTCAAATAATTAAAGTGATATTGACCCCCGGGCCTATCATAGCTGAAGAGCAGTTATATTTGTGGGAAATGTTGCCTCAGTAAAGAGGCAATTAGGTGATAATCAGAATTTAATTGTAGGTGTCTCTTTGGATAGAAACGCTGGGGGGACATTTATCAAACCCCTACGCCAAACACCATTCATTCAAAAAAGTCTTTGCTACTTTCCAAAAGGGGTATGGTGTAGTCATGGCCATCAGCCTCTATAATTTATGCCAGTTTTCTGGGCGTAAATGACAACCGAACTCTACAGCAGCATGAGATGTTGTAGATTTCATTATAGGTGCATCCTTTGGCGGTACAGGGATAAATCTTCTCCACTATTGTAGTCTTTCGTTTCTTCATTGCACCTAAATTATTAATTATATGAAGGTATATTGGTAGATTATTGCAATAAACAGACCTGTAACCAGTGCTCTACTGCTGATGGCACACCACAGGAAATGATTGAGGGCCCATCCTTTTCCTTGGTTCCCCATGGTCCTCCTAATTAAACATGGTTCTGGGACTTTGGATCATTTTGTTAATTTGGAATTCTGACCCAGTGTCAGGGTGATAAATTCATTTTTACTAAGGTTTCAAGAGTACACCAAAGCAAATCATGGTGAGGGCCCACCTAGCATCTATATAGATTACGTACACATCCACTTTTAATAGCACCATACATTTCAATATCATTCCAGACACAGGACATGTCATCAATAAATTTGACTGGGTTATTTGTGTATCACCTCGTAAGAAACAGACCATAGTGGCTCGAAAGTCACCTCTAAATGAGGTTTCTTCTGCAGGACCGTTGTGGCCCATTATCCTGATGCAGCCTGACCTTGCTGGCACTGTACATAGTTAAAATGACTTGAATGAAAAGTACAAATACATAAAATGCTAAGTGTTATCAAAAACACAGATTGATTATACATCAAAAGATTATATATTTTTTTTCTAGGCTATGGAAGGTATTCTGGGCAAGGCAGACCTAGATTTAAACTCCTTGGAGATATCAGACGAGCTATTTAAAAATTCCTTTTAAGTTACAAGTTAATTGGGACTTTTAAGCAGTGTAAATTAATTCCTTGTTAATGTTATCTTGGGATTCACAGTGACAACACTTCTATAACTTCTTTTTTTCTTCTTTTTTTTACAGTGCTGGTATTGGCATTGGCTTCTATGGAAATAGTGAAACAAATGATGGTGTATATCAAGTGACCTACTCTCTCATGAATGCCAACCATACTTTGACCTCCATTGACTTGTTGGTGAGTTATCAGAATTAATGACATACATCACATAAATGTTATCTTGATTCAAATGGTTGTCCATTATGTTGGCAAGCCGTTGACTCCAAGGCATATCCTCATATAGGCCCATAGAAAGGCTGTATTACTGATTCAAAGCAGGCTTTAGCTCTTCTAGACACTGGTCACTGGTCCTTCCAAGCCTGTCATCTCACACAGCTCCTCCTTCACCCACTTGCAGCCTTTTTCAGAATTGACTCTACCACATCCACCCATTGTCACGTGCCGGAGGCCCAAGGCAGACCTCCAGGACATCTTACAAACATTACACAGACAGAAACAGACCAGTGACCAACAAAGGACTTTATTACAAATATAATAAATGAACTTGGCAGTAAATCAGGTTAGGCAATAGTGGTAGCACTACCACAGAACCAAGTGCACTGGCAGACCAGAGGCAAAACCCACAGGGTGGAGATCCAGTGAGCCCCATTCTTCACAGAGCCCCTGGTGGTGGGGATGAACTGGGCCGAGGGCTCACTGGTCGCAACTCCAGGAAGGTCCCGGTACACTTAGCCCCTACCTGCAAAGAACCACGCTAATGCAAGCACCAGCGGAAACAGACAACAACAGAACTGGAACCTATACAAACACAGGACATGGATGAGACAACAAGAAAAACGGGAACCAGCACAGAAGCAGATACCTGGACCCCATGCATAATGGAAGCATGTTGGTCTCAGGCAGAGCTGCACACAAACAAGCGATCCTCCCTCCAGAAAAACCCAAGGACCCTCTCACAAAGGTAGGACATACACAGGAAAAGAAGCAGTAAGGGACTGCAGGACAGACAAGGAACAGACTAGATCAGACGCAGTTAGAGCACTGCTAGGCTATACAAGGAACAGAGTGAATCCAGACAGGGAACAGGTACAGAAGAAAAGGCAAGGCATGGACAAGGATAACAACATAAACATCATACAGGACAGGTACAGAAGAACAGGCAAGTACATAACATCAACAGTTTACCAGGTGACACCACAAACAAGGGTAGATGGCAAAACCCCCTGGGTCAGAAGCAAGAGGCTACACCCATTAAGGCACAGGACAGAACTGACCTAATGGGTGAGCAGCGAGGTGCTACACCCAGCAAGATACAAGATAGACTGACCTCCTGGGTGAGCAGCAAGGTGCTACACCCAGCAAGACATAAGATAGACTGACCACAAGCCCCACAGCTCACAGAAAGATATAGCTGCATAATGAGGGCACCTGACAAGCACACCCAGGCACAGATCAGGGGAGGTTAACCCCATCAGAACCAGGAGTACCAGAACCATAGAACAAACAATACAGGCCACAGGTCACACACAAGGCTGCAGCCAGCAGGCATTGAAGAACAAGAATACATGGGAACACCCACAGCCAGTATACAAAGCGCATGCAGCCAGCCTGCACGGCACCAGAGACAGGAGCCACAGAGATGCAGAAAGGAATCCACAAACACTGGCCACAGTTTACACACTACACTGCAGCCAGCATGCAGTCCCAAGCAACCAGCATACACAGATGTCAGCCTGCAGCCAATACGCAAGGGAGCCTGCAGCCAGCCTGCACGGCAACAGTGATAAGAACTGCACAGTGACAGCCTGCACAGAGCTCTTAAAAGCTGTCAGTTCCTATCTCTAGACTATTCCAGCCAACTGGTTTAAAGCACTGTGGTCCTCTTGGCCAACTTAAGCCTGCTTCCCAGTGACCTTCCTTCTCCAGGCCTTGCTAGGTGATATCAAGTTGACCCATCTCGCCTATGGATCTCCCAACAGCACATTAGGTGAACCTACATGTACCGTCTCCGTAGCTCACTTGTCACTCACTCAACAAGCCACTTGTTATACTTCTCTTTCGATGAACAAATCACTCTGGCCTCCAGTCGACTGATACTCAGCACCACTGCACCAATGAACAGCCTAAGAATTACACAGACCAATCACAAGTCTTCCAGGCACCATAAGGCTTTTGTGACTTTTTGAGGTCGCTCGTGCAAAATATTTGTGACTTTTTTGAGTTTTGAAAAGAAGGTAGGAATGTGGGCATGGTTAGCTATGTTAATGAATTTCACTCCAGATTTATGATTGGGACTTTCTTAAAAAGTCACAAAAAAGTCCAAAAGCTACTCCAGTAGGGAGTGATTCAGAAAACTGAAGTAACATTTCTAGACAAAAGTGTTAAAGAGGCTTAAACAGGAGCCAAATTTAACAACCAATATGTGATGTTTAATACATTTGGCACAATGCTCCAAAGCAGACTTCAAATATTACCCTCATGATAAATTCCCCATACAGTCTTTTTACCTTTAGCAAGATTATAACATATACCTTCCCTTACAAACTATCTATCCAGGGCTCTTTCTTTTTTTGATGCATTGGTGGTCACAGGATCATAAAGTCACCTCTCACATTTCTCCAAAGATGAAGACAGAAACTACGATGAAAATGTATCATGTACCACTGAAAAACTTCAAAGGGGTTTAAATCCTTTTCATGTACACAATATTTTAGTATTTTAGTATTTTTATACAAGCCACTTGCTTATGAAGAACATTGAATTAGGAATTTAAATGTACTGAGATAAATCCAAAAAATGGGTTAATCATCCTAACCAATAACTTGTACCTGGGACCTAGAAAAGACTTCAAAGCTAGATTTATTTTGATCACTTAATTCCTCAGCATCTAACATTCTTGGGTCGACTATTCCTCAAAATATATTACTCTTCCCTTACTTGCAAATTTCTCTCAAGAGCTCAATTTAAGTACTGTAGCTGATGGTTGTTTAGTAGCTGCATCTAATGTAATGTCTATCACAAGTTTGGGTCTTGGTTCAGTTTGGGTCTTGGTGGATTCTGTTCTATGGAGTGATGAAACAAAGTGGATCTTTACAGACCTATGGATCAGTGATATCTGCAGAAGAGGGGGAAGAATGAAACATACGCTGAAAAGAAAAGCCTGTCGACAGTAAAGCATGGCCAAGGCTCAGTGATGGAAACCTGGACCTGGACTGGAAACCTTCATTGTGTGGAGAATGTTTTCAATCAAGTATCAGGAACTCCTGGTAAAAAAAAGTCATGCCACACATGAGTAAGCTGAAGTTTGGGCGTCATTGGACCTTCCAAAAGGACAATAATCCCAAGCATACCTCTAAGTCCACCAAGGCTTGCTTTCACAGCAGGTCCTGATTCTGGAGTGACCGTCACAGTTGCCTGATTGCAACTTCATAATCTTTAGTGGGATTTGAAGAAGGTAGTTGCAGCACGCAAACCCAAGAATATTAGTGAACTGGAGGTCATTACCCACAAGGAATACGCAAAAAATTCCTAAAAGGAATACTGCCAGAAGCTGGTGTCTTGCTATGTATCATCTATTAATGATGCTTGTCATGAAGGAGCTGAATAATTCTGAGACTGCAGTAGGCATTGAAAGTGGCATTTTGTGTTGAATTTTATTTGTGCCGCACTATTTAAATAGTTTTTGTTTGAATGGTTTATTGCAACAGCGAAAAGTAGGTAAATTTGGCTAATAAACCTAATTTGCAGAGGGGTATTTATTCATTTTGAATGTAACTGTGATTGGCTAATGGTTTACTACAAAATGATATCTGTGGTTTTACAAGTTGCTGCTTGTAACTTTATGTATTATGACATACAAACAATGTCATAGAAGCTATGCTCTTGTCTGAGTATAACATGCATACATGCACATGAATAAATATACAAGAGAAGCACATGAAGTTTATTAGATCACATCATGTGACAATTATAATCTGCAGCATACATTTTATTACAGGGGCAGACATAGACAGCAGAGGGCCTCTGTGCAAAGAATGTGCCTGGGCCCTCCCAACCTCCATACCAAATTCTCAACCAAACCTACAGTTGCAAGAAAAATTATGTGAACCCTTTGGAATGATATGGATTTCTGCACAAATTGGTCATAAAATGTGATCTGATATTCATCTAAGTCACAACAATAGACAATCATAGTCTGCTTAACCTAATAACACACAAAGAATTAAATGTTACCATGTTTTTATTGAACACACCATGTAAACATTCACAGTGCAGGTGGAAAAAGTATGTGAACCCTTGGATTTAATAACTGGTTGAACCTCCATTGGCAGCAATAACGTCAACCAAACGTTTCCTGTAGTTGCAGATCAGACGTGCACAACGGTCAGGAGTAATTCTTGACCATTCCTCTTTACAGAACTGTTTCAGTTCAGCAATATTCTTGGGATGTCTGGTGTGAATCGCTTTCTTGAGGTCATGCCACAGCATCTCAATCGGGTTGAGGTCAGGACTCTGACTGGGCCACTCCAGAAGGCGTATTTTCTTCTGTTTAAGCCATTCTGTTGTTGATTTACTTCTATGCTTTGGGTCGTTGTCCTGTTGCAACACCCATCTTCTGTTGAGCTTCAGCTGGTGGACAGATGGCCTTAAGTTCTCCTGCAAAACATCTTGATAAACTTGGGAATTCATTTTTTCTTCGATGATAGCAATCCGCCCAGGCCCTGACGCAGCAAAGCAGCCCCAAACCATGATGCCCCCACCACCATACTTCACAGTTGGGATGAGGTTTTGATGGTGGTGTGCTGTGCCTCTTTTTCTCCACACATAGTGTAGTGTGTTTCTTCCAAACAACTCAACTTTGGTTTCATCTGTCCACAGAATATTTTGCCAATACTGCTGTGGAACATCCAGGTGCTCTTGTACAAACTGTAAATGTGCAGCACGGTTTTTTTTGGACAGCGGTGGCTTCCTCTGTGGTATCCTCCCATGAAATCCATTCTTGTTTAGTGTTTTACGTATCGTAGATTCGTTAACAGGGATGTTAGCATATGCCAGAGACTTTTGTAAGTCTTTAGCTGACACTCTAGGATTCTTCTTCACCTCATTGAGCAGTCTGCGCTGTGCTCTTGCAGTCATCTTTACAGGACGGCCACTCCTAGGGAGAGTTGCAGCAGTGCTGAACTTTCTCCATTTATAGACAATTAACATTTTGCACAAACAGTAAAGTCTGAATGCCCTAAACGAGCGATACCTGTCTGAGTTCAGTGCACGGCCTTGATGGTTCTAGGCCTTCTATGGATGCCTGTTCTCTTTCTCTTAGGGTTAGTTAAGTTACTTTGGCACCTGTGCATTTAGCAATAAATCACTATATTTATCTTTTTGCAAACAATTAAAGGGTTGGCCACTTTCTGGCTACTGATGATCAATGTGTTTGTAAGATAAATATATGGCACTTACTAATCTAGCCTTTTTTTATATTCTGAGCCATTTTCTATATTTCATAAGGTATACTCCCTTGTTGGTCAAGTCTTTTGTGCTGTACACACATAGGTCCTTTCCATAAAATGGCTGCTGATGGAGGGTCATGTGACCAGGAAAATCACTCAGTCTCCTCCATTCATACACACTGCACCTGCACTAAACATTTAACATTGCAAATTCAGTTGGCAAATGCGGTGTCTTTGAGTGAAGAAGGCTGAGTGATGTGTCTGGAGTTATTTTTTCCTGGTCATGACCCTCCATCAGTGGCCATCCTATGGACAGGAACTCTATGTGGAGAGCACAGAGGATTTGCCCAACAAGGGGACATGACTTAAGAAATATAGCAAATTACACAGGAAAACAACAAAGGATATATTAGTGAGTGTCATATAGTCATCTTACCTACACATTGGTCAAAAGTATCCATAAAGTGACCAACCTCTTTAACCTTATATCTCTGCTGGGTCACTGCACAAGGAACGATACAATGTCACTTAAGAGTGGTACTCTTAACTGTTAAGGATCAGTGAGTGTGGACCCTCTGTGCCAACCAACCGGCTTAACTTTGGGCTAACCTTAAAGGGGTTATCCGAGTTATGAAAAAAAATAATATAGCACTGAATATCTGATATATAACTGAGCTAAGCAAGTTTTATGCAAAAAAAAAATATATATTTCCTAATTTCCCTGGTTCTTTTCTTGCCCTTAGGTTTACATGCAATAAAAACAATCTCTGCCCCTCCCCTGCACTGCTAAGGGAGTGAATACAAGAGCTGCCCTGAGTGACATGTCTGCCTGCTGGGAGACTCTGTAGCTTGTTGTATGTGTAGGACTACAAGTCCCAGCTGTATAATGACACTGCTAAGGGAGCGGATACAAGAGCTGCCCTGAGTGCTGGGAGAAAACAGCAACTTGTAAGTGTAGAACTACAAGTTCCACTTATATAATGACACTGCTAATACACACAGGATCTTCCCCCTACCTGTAATGCTTTGCAGAACTTCTCTGTCAGCTCCTGTGCCCAGCATTTGTCTCCTCAATGCCTGCAGCTACACAGTAAACACTTCAGCCCTGAGTCTGTGCAGCTGAAGGGGTTAAGATTCCTAGCATAGAGCACACAGCCGGCAGAGAAGGGGGGGCATGGCCAGCACAGTGACATTTCGTTTACAGACTTGTAAACGACCTTTATCAGAGCAGGGAGAGAAGCTGACATCACAGGTCATGTGACCCTCAGTGAAATCTGAGAAACCAGGCACTGCAGATAAAGTGAGTGAATTGGAAAGCTGTTACATTTGCCCAGTTAGGAACATAGAAAGAACAAAAAAATAACTCGGATAACCCCTTTAAGGGAGTTATTCTGGCACTCCCCCAGTATTTACACTTTAACCCCTGAAGAGGGATCTGGACTTTGCTGTGGGGGAGCAACCAGACTGATACCTCCTTGTATAGTCCCCATGTGGTTGGCAGCTGACCCACTGGGGTCAAGGACTCCAGTGCAAGCACTGGGAGCCCACAAAAAAGAAAAGGCACCACAAACGCAGGAAAACCGCAGGAGCAGTCTAAACAGTCACCAAGGCTTAAAGGCACATTTTTACTAGATAGCAACATGGATGCAGCAGCTTGCAATGAATTAAGGATGGCATAGTGAGCAGCATGACATCCACAGCCACAGGGAACAGTAGGGCTGCAGCCAGGAAAACTGGAGACATAAAAATAACCTGTTTCCATTCCAGTACAATACAGTACATGGCCTCCCCAAGGGCCATGTAATTAGTAACAGGTGGAGTTAGATAATGTCAACAGTGAACACCATACATTCCTTTCCTGTTTCTTACCCTATTTTAGACCATGTTAAGATGATATGACAACTTCAAGCAGTGACGCTCCAGAATATTATCAGCAAAGGGTATTCAAACCCATGAAACTCAATTGAATAAGCCAAAGGAAGAGTATATGCCTCTGCACATAATTCATAGGGTCCACATTTTGGTGACTTTGGGGGCAGTCCCTTCTTATATGCAGTGGCTTTTATAAGATCACACATGCGTTAACCAGGTTGATCCAATAAAAAAAAAACTAAGGCTATTCACACATTTCTGGCACAATATCAAAACATTCTAATATAGAGTTTATCAGGAACAAATAGTCTACTAAGTGGCATTTCTGGGGTAACAATATTTTAGACAATCTTCTGCTAAAAAAAAAGTTCAACATTGAGGACTTCCCTTTACAATGCCACCTAAGGTACAGATGTCAAGTAGACCAAAGAGAGTTTTAAAGGACATCATAAAAACAAACACATTGCATGATGAATGTTGGTAGTACTCCAAAGTTAAGTCCTTAGATACTTAAAATACAGAACAGACATTCCGTGAGTGCAGCATTTTGGTAATCCCAATATGTTCCTCCAGATGTGAGCTATCTATAGCTTTTTAATCCAGGGATTCTATCCTCACCCTTCTCTTTATTGTCAAGTTTCAATATTTGTTGTGTCCACTTTAATTCATAGAACCTGGAGCCTTTACACTCCACAACAAATGTTGAAAGTGGCCTCTGCTGCCGAGCTCCTGCCTCTTCTATTATCCCAAGGGGGTTACTTGTCATAATACATTAAAACAGCAAATCATTCATGCAGAACTGTGTTGCCTTATTGTGCATCATAAGCCTCTGGCAAAAAAAAAATTGCTCTGCTATGCCTGGCAATGAGTAGTTGCAGGGGAGAGGTTGAGGGTTTGCCTTCTGTACTACTGACATGGACTTCAGTACCCATAGTGCCTGTAGGTGTTACCAGGACTGTAACATAGTAAAAGAGAATTTAAAGCAAAGCCAAAAATTGTCATTATGTGTTTAAAGAGTAATTTCACATGAAATTGTACTTTAATTTCACGCAGTCTGTAACATGAGTGTTTGAGATTGTGCAGTATCTATAAGGTATATGCAGCAGGTTCCAGAAAAAAATTGGATGGCTTTGTTGGATCTGCATAGGGATCGTCTCACTACTCTGCTGACATATGGATGTATGACGGAAGCTGAAAGAAGCCTAAAACCAGGTTAGAATCGGTTTGTTCTCTTCCCAAGTACCTGGGCAGCTTGTACTGTATATGCACAGTGGCATGCTGGTATACGGCTGGCATGTGATCGCTGCAGTCAATCACTGTCCTCAACGTAGACCACTGAAGACAGTGATTGGCTGCTGTGGTCACATAGTTTAAAGAAGAACCAGACCAGCACCGCAGAGAACAACGCTAGAGAAAGGCGTAAGTATAACATGATTTTTTAAATCTATTTTAGGGCTTGTCTGCGATTTTTCATTATCTTAGACAACCCCTCTAAGCCATACTTAAAGGAACTGGAATGTTAGGACTGGGCAGGGGATTAGCATATAGCATGCTGCTCAGGGTCTTTAACTCTTCCTGTTGTAAATCAGCACTGAAAATTTTATAATATTTAAGTAGATAATTTCAGTGGTCTGTTGATACCAACCACATGGGCATATCTGTGGCATAATACTATACTCAGGAAAGCTGTAGGTGGAGCACCAATAAATAGAGTTGAGGTTTAACCTGTAACCATGGGATCCCATTGCAAAACTTGGAATCGTACACCACTTTGCTGTAACCACCTTCAGAATAGTGTGAGACAGTGACAGGTCTCACGCAGGTTAGAGGCAAGGAAGGGGTGGATAGTGCGGTCCACGCCCCTATTCCACCACAGGTGAGACCAGCTGGAGGTACTCAGTAAGGGGAAAGTGTGTTACCTGTGGACAGAGGCCTGGAGGCTCTGTCTGTGTGGTCTCAGCTGGGCAAAGCTGAGGGACCACAAGGCTGGGAGATAGCCTGGAGTTGGGTGACGAAGCGACGCCTGGGAGGGTCACAGGGCTATAGACAGGCGGACTACTAAGCCCCAATCCCCCACCATAAACACTGAACTGGAGACAGTGGGCGTACTGGACTCTGTACAGCCAGAAGGCCGTGCGACATTGGCTTACAAAGCCGCATGAGTTCACAGGGTGTGAACTGGGACCTAGGTGAGTCAGGAAACTTTATGTTTAGTTAGAGCCTGGACGGGCGAGTGTTTATTATTTTGGCATTTTGTTGTTGCTGGTGTTGCACAATAAATGCACTGTTTGGCCCTGAAACCTGGTGTCCTAAAGGCGTATCTGTGAGAATGACCCCCGGAGAAGAGCAAACCCCCCACAATAGTAACAGAAATGGTTAGTGTCTAAGTTCATAACATGAAAAGTTTAATGATAATTTTGGCCTCCCTAAAGTACAGGGATAACAGTCACAGTCAGTGGCGTAACTAACATGGAGGCGGAACATGCCACTGCTAGGGGGCCTTTGAGGGACTGCGCTAAACTGCTTTTCATGTTCCTAATATACAGCACTGTACAAAGGTTTTAGGCAGGTGTTGTAAAATTCTACAAAGTAAGGATGGTTTCAAAAATAGATTTCTTTTATCAATTAACAAAATGCAAAGTGAATGAAAAATACAGAAATCTAAATCAAATCAGTATTTGGTTTGACTACATTTGACTACCTTTGTCGTCAAAAAAGCATCAATTCTTCTAGGAACATCTACACACAGTTTTTGAAGGAACTCAGCAGGGAGGCTTTTCCAAACATCTTGGAGAACTAACCACAGATCTTTCGTGGATGTAGGTTTGCTCAAATCCTTCTGTCTCTTTATTAATCCCCTACAGACTCAATGAGGTTCAGATTAGGGCTCTGTGGGGGCCATATCAGCATATTCTGCACTCACTGTTCTTTATGCAGAAGACATTTCTTTATGACATTGGCTGAATGTTTGGGGTCATTCTACTGTACATGACCAAAGGGGGATGGGTAACATAGACTTCTGTGCATGTTATTCACTCCTCCACTATCAATCGCAGAGCATACTTGCTGTCTGATTGTCACATGGATGGTCATTTTTCCACAAAAGTAGTGATAGTTATTTATTGACGCCATGACCCAGACATTTACCAGTGTCTGGATCATGGCAAAAAGCTGCACCAAACACTTTCACCACAAGCACACCAACATTCATTAATTTTACATTTTATATTTATATAAGTGCAAGCGTCGGTGTATGACTAGAATTTTACATTTTACACTGTCCATATCCTGACCTTTTATACATAAAATGTGCTATTAAAACACATATTTGGTATACGTTTGGTAACACGTTATTTATGCCATGTGGTGAGGTAGGGGGCCTTTTCAATAGTTTCCTAAAGGACCCAGCTATTTATATTTATGCCCCTGATTATCAGGTAATAGCTGCACCTATTCTGAGGGAAATGAGCCATTAGAACCCTTTCACTTGGACCAGTGATCGAGTACTCATAAAGACACTCATTCCTGATCATTGCCCAGTGTAAACAGGCAGCGATCAACCAATAAGTTTGTTGGATCTTTTATAGAGGCACAAAAATTCCGGCCGGTCTCCAGCACATCTTCTTGTGTAAACAAGAAAGGGGCTACCAAGAGTAAACAAGGTGAATGGGGATGATAATAATTGCTCATCCCCCTTTCAGTCTGCATCAGCCAGAGTGAGACATTTTAAACAAGCACCATATTGTCAATTGGTGCTCGTTATGGCCCTTCATCAGGCCTGTAGAAGGTCCCTTACTAAGGAGAGCCCTGGAGGGTGGCTTTAAGGTAATTCATTTGATTGACACTTGATATGACATATTTAGCATTATTTTTAGTAAGTATTACTTTTACATTATGTTCCCACAGATTTCAGACACGGTGCAACTTCTCAACTCTGTAGTCAAGAGCGACCTAACTCAGCTGGAAGAGATTTTTTCTAAACGTACAGATTTTTTGGTCATTGTTCGAAACACCAGGAGGGAAGTGGAATCCGTGGCTCAGCACTTGGCAGAGCTTTCCTTCTGGAAGGGAGTTGATGTGAATCCACATGCCGTGGCGGAACAAGTTAATTTCATTGAAGATTACAGGTGAGAGCTTCTGAGCTTGTCAAAGTTGGCAACATTGACTTATACAACTTGTGGTTCTACTTTACTGATCACAATACTTTTCACTTTTAGCCTGCTTGTGTATTTACATATAGCATTAATCTGAATATATAGATGAATGACCTTGTAAAATATCTTGTGCTGATCGTGAGTTAGAGCCTGTATTATATCTCAGAGCTGCATTCATAATTCTACTGGATTCAGAGCTGAAATATCTCTTGAGCGCTTAAAGGGCTTCTGTCACCCCACTAAACTCATTTTTTATTTTTTGGAGTACTTATAATCCCTATCCTGCGATATATCTATACATTATGTTATTAATCATTTTCATTCAGTAGATATGTCAAAAAACGTACTTTTATAATATGCTAATTACCTGTCTACCAGCAAGTAGGGCGTCTACTTGCTGGTAGCAGCCGCAAAAAACCGCCCCCTCCTCCTGTTGATTGACAGGGCCAGCCGCGATCTCCTCCTCCGGTGGCCCTGTCAGCATTTAAAAAATCGCGCGCCTGTGTTGATTCGGTGCATGCGCTATGAGATGAGGAGGCTCGCCTCCTCAGCACTCCCTCAGTGCGCCTGCGCCGATGACGTCACCGAAAGAGAAGACGTCATCGGCGCAGGCGCACTGAGGGAGTGCTGAGCAGGCGAGCCTCCTTATCTCAGAGCACCTGTGCCGAATCAACACAGGCGCGCGATTTTTGAAATGCTGACAGGGCCACCGGAGGAGGAGATCGCTGCTGGCCCTGTCAATCAACAGGAGGAGGGGGCGGTTTTTTGCGGCTGCTACCAGCAAATAGACGCCCTACTTGCTGGTAGACCGGTAATTAGCATATTATTAAAGTAAGTTTTTTGACATATCTACTGAACGAAAAGGATTAATAACATAATGTATAGATATATCGCAGGATAGGGATTATAAGTACACACAAAAAAAAAAAGAGTTTAGTGGGATGACAGAAGCCCTTTAATGCCAGCGCAGAGTTTGCTGTGCTGATGTGCACATGGGAAGTATTTATTTTCGGCACCTTATACTACTGTAAATGCTCAGTTTCCAGGATTTACCTATGAGGATCTATGCTACAAATAGCTCATCAATATAAAATTGGCCAGGGTCCTCTGACGATCAGCTGTTTTCACTAGCTAAGGTGGCGGGAACAAGTTCCCAGAATTACAAAGCTCTGTACAGTGTGTAGTGGCTGTGCCTGGTTACTGCAAAGCTGTGCCTATTCAAGTGAACAGGACTGTTTCCATTCACATCCAGCTGAATTGTGAATGCAGCTCTAGGTTATAATACAGGCTAGAACTCAAGGTCACGGAATCTTATGTATTATGCAAGTGATAATTATGTAAATAGCATCTAATTTTATAAACCATAAAATGAGTTTCAAAGGTGAACGTATGCTTTAGGCACAGTATGAAAATCAGGATAACGTGGTGACTTTTCACGTTACAAATTTGCTTCAACAAAAAAAATGTACTTAGATTTATAAGATAATAAAATAGCGCTGAACCCTTGCCATTTTAGAGAACGTATATACCGGCACATGTTCAGTCCTTCTGCATGAGGAAAAATAGCTTCTGAGTTAAGTAACAATTTGCTCCATGTCAGCAAAATAAAACTATCATATACAATGATTGCCTGCAGCCGTCATACCTCTATGACACTGCTGCAGCCTTGTATACTGGCAGGAGGACTGAAGCTGCGGCACTGAGAACGACAAGGGAGAAACAGGTGGGTATATGATTTTATATAAAAAAAAATTTAAACCCTTAAGTTTGTATATTCAATACCACATTATGGCTGGATCCACACTCTGCATTTTGTAGTTAATAATTTGCGGCATTTTTGTTGGCGTTTTTAATAGCTTTTTTTTGCAGCTGGATGTCAGAAATCCATTGACCATAATGAGGTCCATCAAGTTATTGTTATGGTGTCCGTCACTTTAAGAGAAAATAGCACATCATGCTACACTATTTTGTCCAGCTTTGGGTTCAAAAATGCAGCATGCACTTGGTGGTGCTTTTCCTGGTGGATTTCTCATAGGCTTCACTAAAGGATAAGAATGTCAGGGAAAAGTAATGTTTTAAAGTGCTGGCATATGCAATATTACTCAGAAGTACTCAGACCACGCCACTGCTATGGAACTTCTATTTCCCAACATACACTGAACAAAAATATAAATGCAACACTTTCGGTTTTGCTCCCATTTTGCCTGAGCTGAACTCAAAGATCTGAAACATTTTCTACATACACAAAAGACCCATTACACTCAAATATTGTTCACAAATCTGTCTAAATCTGTGTTAGTGAGCACTTCTCCTTTGCCGAGATAATCCATCCCACCTCACAGGTGTGGCATATCAAGGTGCTGATCAGACATCATGAATATTGCACAGGTGTGCCTTAGACTGCCCACAATAAGAGACCACTCTGAAATAGGCACAGTTTTGCCTTACTTGTCAGTATCTGGTGTGGCCACCATTTGCCTCACGCAGTGCAACACATCTCCGTCGCATAGAGTTGATCAGGTTGTTGAGTGTGGCCTGTAGAATGTTGTCCACTCCTCTTCAATAGCTGTGCGAAGTTTCTGAATATTGGCAGGAACTGGAACACGCTGTCGTATTCGCCGATCCAGAGCATCCCAAACATGCTCAATGGGTGACATCTCCGGTGAGTATGCTGGTCATGCAAGAACTGGGATGTTTTCATCTTCCAGGAATTGTGTACAGATCCTTGCAATATGGGGCCGTGCATTATCATGCTGCAACATGAGGTGATGGTCGTGGATGAATGGCACAACAATGGGCCTCAGGATCTCATCACGGTATCTCTGTGCATTCAAAATGCCATCAATAAAATGCACCTGTGTTCGTTGTCCATAACATACGCCTGCCCATACCATAACCCCACCGCCACCATGAACCACTTGGTCCACAACGTTGACGTCAGCAAACCGCTCACCCACACGACGCCACACACACTGTCTGCCATCTGCCCTGAGCAGTGAAAACCGGGACTCATCCGTGAACAGAACGCCTCTCCAACGTGCCAGATGCCATCAAATGTGAGCATTTGCCCACTCAAGTCGGTTATGATGACAAACTGCAGTCAGGTCCAGACCCCGATGAGGATGGCGAGCATGCAGATGAGCTTCCCTGAGACGGTTTCTGACAGTTTGTGCAGAAATTCTTTGGTTATGCAAACCGATTGTTGCTGCAGCTGTCCGGGTGGCTGGTCTCAGACGATAATGGAGGTGAACATGCTGGATGTGGAGGTCCTGGGCTGGTGTGGTTACACGTGGTCTGCAGTTGTGAGGCTGGTTGGATGTACTGTCAAATTCTCTGAAACGCCTTTGGAGATGGGTTATGGTAGAGAAATGAACATTCATTGCGCGGGCAACAGCTCTGGTAGAAATTCCTGCAGTCAGCATGCCAATTGCACGCTCCCTCAAATGTTGCGACATCTGTGGCATTGTGCTGTGTGATCAAACTGCACATTTCAGAGTGGTCTTTTATTGTGGGCAGTCTAAGGCACAATGATAAATGTTCTCTACATGATAAATGCCACTTACTGAAGTGAGACAACCCCTTTAACCTTTTGAAGCACTACTTCACCTCCTCCTCTCACTCGTCGCCACTCCTCTTCCTGCACTCATTGACAGGGCCAGGGATCGTCACTTTTCTGATGCTTTGTCCTAAAATCTCACAGCTTGGATCTCAGAGGGGACGCAGCTCTAAAGATCCAAAATGTACATGTGCTGACTGTACTCTCGCTGAATCTTAGAGCGCGAACAGTGTGAGTGGAGAAGGTAAAGTGGTGCTCTGAGAGGCTAGGCCAGCCCCTCAGTGCTCCGAACACCTCATTAAGATATAAACACAATTATACATTTCTCTAAAACGACACCTCCGATTACTGCAACAGCATGGGCAACCCTACCAGGCAGTGTGTTTGGTTTACTAGGATTGATCATACTGACAATGCTCTTTAAGGGTAGGACCAAATGGCGATGGTCGAAATGCAGCCGTGCGGTTTTCTATAAAGCGATACAAATTGATTATCAGTCGTTTACTTATTGTTTGTAGCTGTGCAGTTTGGTAATGAATTTCTAATGAGTTATAGAAAACAGCTGAGGCTTGCATGGCGTCTGGTCTTTCGCTAATAGTCATCTGGTCCAAGCGTTTGTGAGTCTGTATGAATATATCACGTTTTCGCACTCCGTTGAGCATTCCTTTGGGGGGGGAGGGGAGGCGTAAATTTGAAAACACCAAATGGCATTCAAATGAATTTCCCTTAATAGATTCCAATAGATTAAACTTTGGGATATAGTTCACCTGCTTTCCATCTGTGTACGTTTGTCTTGCAGGATACCATATCATTGTAGACTGCGCTATTGCATACAGATGGAAAGCGGGTCAAATGAGGTCCGCAGTTTAATCCTTTGGGCTCGGTTCTCCACACTGAAGTGAATGGATGCGCTGAGCGATTCGTTTGAATACAATTTTTGGATATGCAAATGTACCCCCGTCCCTTAGGCAGAAAGCTCAGAGGAGAGCTAAAACATGATGTGAATAGTCTTAATGAAGAATACGCTATAGACTTTATCATGTTTATAATACTGTACATCAGGAAGGTACCTGAATCTAACAGGCTACGTGCAATGAATCAGATTTCAGGCGTACGCGTCCGCCCCTTGCTGTCACATGTATTTCAATTGTGCATTTTCTTTGCTTTGGTTTCTGCAGGTGGTTGGCTTACATACTACTGCTTCTCTTGGATCTGATTATCTGTCTGTTCACCTTACTCGGCCTGGCCAAGCAGATCAAGTGGCTTGTTATTGTGTGAGTATGCCCCCTTGTGTTCACCGAGTGTACTGCAGTCAGAGGAATAAATGCAATCAGGATGTACAGTAAGCACATTTCTGAAAGTAATTACTTAGCAGTGAGCAGCAATCCCTTGGGTGCTGCAATGGTTTGTAAATGTTATCTCTCAGCGGGAGGCAAATAGTTCTGGGGTAGATGAAGCCTTCCCTGGTGTTCTGCTGTGTATACGTTGTTTGCCACCTCTATACGTGGACATTTAAAGAATTTGCTTGCTCAGATTAATACTTATCAGGATATTAGCCTGATATCTGCTAGGATATGATTTAAAAAAAAATTGCTTTCTAGCAATACTGAAGACCACTGTTCCCCAAAATAAAGCCTCATTCACACATCAATGATTCATGGACATGTGCTGTATGTGTTCTCCACGGACAGCACACATTCCCCTTCATTTTAATATGCGTATTCACACATCAATGATTTTGCAGGGTCCGTGGGTCTGTGGTTTTAGCACGGAAGCGTGCTCTACTGTGTCCGTGCTCACGGATCCATCACGCCCATTGTATGGGTCTGTGAAAAACACGGATGCAACATGGACGCAATCTGTGTCTCATCCATGTTCCACGGGTCATTAGGAGGAGATACTATGGAAATTAATTTACCGATATGCAGTGTCCGTGAAACACGGGGAGAGCAAAAAACAGACACACGGACCAAACACGGATCCTTCATGGACATTTTCATGGATGAATCACTGACCATCCTATCACAGATTTAACAGTTATAGGATAAACATTTTTGCAGATATAATTATTTCAGCTGACGACTTTCATTAGGGGTATATTTAGGGCTTTTAACAGACACTAGACATCAGAACGTGGCTTCACTTTCTACAGTCGCCTTTTCCAGGTACTAACAGTATCGCCCAGGACTCAGATACCCCAGGACTTACAGTAGGGCTGAATCGTGTCATGGATAGTCACCTAAAGGATAATACGTATCAACGCGTCTCAATACTAGCAGGTAACAGGAATAGAAATGACGGGAACCGTAGGATGATGATCATGGATAATGGCCCAATTAGATGATGGTGATGACGTCAGGCAATGGAGCAGATGGATAATTATAACCAAACCACCCTACTTACCCTAACTAGGGCCAATTTCACACAGGCGTATGCAGTCTGGTAAACATGCTCAGTATGAGGGCTGTATTTCCAGAGCTGAACCCTTCTCCTCTGACGTGAACTCACCTTATCATAAGGATGTATTGATCTGTATATTCCTGTCTGACCATGGATCTACTGTATTGTACTCACATGATACAGCCCTCACGTTTCCCGGTCCGAATACACCTTTGTGAAGTTGGCCTAAGGGTCCTTTTAAGCGGCATAATAAATGGCAAGCGACTATTTAGTGAGTCGTCTGCATTCAAAAATGTTCAATTGCATGAAACAATAATTGCTATATATTTTCCACTGTTTGCTCATTATTGTGATTGTAGCTGACCACCCCTAAAGCATTTATACTGCTAACAAGTAACGGCGACTAATCATAATCCTACAGTCAGGCAGATTTATCTAAACTTTTTTTTTTCTTTTTATTTGGTGGGTTTTTTAGTGCCTCTGGCATTTTTTTTTTTAAAACACAGCATGTTGAAGTAATGGCATTTTTCAGCTGTTTTTCATCCTCTCCTTTCTAGGGAATTTTTTTTTTTTTTTTAATTCATTCAAATGTGCCACAAAAAAAAAAATAATATGCATGTAGCATGGAAAAAACAGAAAAGGTATAGTGGTAAAAAAAAAGAAACACCAATGCAAATGTATATGAAAAGGAAGCCTAACTGCTCCAAATAGACAAGGATGAGAATTCTGTATGAGATTTACATCCTCCTAAGAAAGTAAATGAAGTTGAAGGAAACGTGTTTTACCCATTACAAAATCAATGACATGGTCATTCAATCAGTGGGAAAGCATGATTGGAAAATGGGGGATGGGATCATCCTATAAATCTGCCTTTTACTGTGGAAAAACTAGATTGTAGCAGATACAGTAACAACTTGGGAGTCTAATGTGTTACATTAATCATTCAAGCTTTGCTTCTCCTGCTTTCGTGCAACCAGAAGCATCACTGGTACATCCACATAGGAAACCATTGACCGGCCAGCACTGTAGACTCAGCATTCCATGATCTATACGGTCATTATCAGATGTAATAGACCATGCTTTTAATTTCAATCTGTAAATACAATGGCTCTGAGACGTCCCTTTCATTAAACTCCCCTAGAATTCCAAATCAAATCTACTGGAGATCTAAACGATACGTAACAAAGCTTATGACTCCTATAGCTCAAAGAAGGTAACCTCTAGAACATCACGACCATATGTGTTTGCTGGATCTCTCATGACCATACAATGAGCACTGATGTGGAGCTATCCCTATGTTCTATTCAAGGATGGGTCCAAATTGATGGAAGGCAGGGCCAACACAAGTAGGTGGGGCCAGCAATACCATATTGTAGCACATTATACCACCCCAACAGAGTCAAATACCACAGTCCATCACAAAATACTGCCAGCAGCACAAAATACATCCCCAAAAACTTCCACTGGCCGGCCGTGAAGAGGGCTCAGGTGGCCCCCTGGGCATCAGCCCACCAGGAAATTTCCCTGTAAGGTCTATGTCCAATCCGCCCCTGGCTCTGTTCCACTCAATTTTGGAACAGGAATGTTGAGATTTGCTTCCAATGAGCAAAATATTAAGGTCGTGCATTAATGTTGGATCATGCTCACAGTACAGTTCATTGATGTTTGATGGGTTTGAGGTCAAGATCTTACAAAGTAAGTTCAGAAAGCATATTCCTACTGGTTTACTTTCTATATAGGTCTAAAATTCTGTGCTGATCAATTTCATAATACCATGGGTTTTTTCTGATACAGTAGTCCAAATCCCCTGCTTCCCTTTACAGAGTCATGGAGCTAAATTATAATATTCAAACTTCCTGTTTAATTATAATTTCTTCTATATTAAAGGGTTTCTGTCATGAGAAATAACGTTATGTAGCTGACTGACATCAGCGATGTGCGATGTGCTCCTCAGTGTCCCGTAAATCCCGTGCCCGCGCCATCTCGTTTAGTATTCGGCGCAGGCGCAGTGAGTGAAAGACGCGTTCCTGCTGCCGGCTTCCTCACTGCGCCTGCGCCGAAGGAAGGAAGCCGGTACCTTACGATAATTTACATGATAATTGGCTCATGTAAAGGTACCTTACCTGATCAGCGGGGGTGCTGGAAGTCAGACTACCACTGATCAGATACTGATGACCTATCTTGAGGATAGGCCATCAGTATTAAACACTCAGAAAACCCCTTTCAGACAGTTGCCTAAAGCCAGAATTTCATAATGTCAGCTTAGTTTAGAGGGCCTTCTAACAAAAAAAAGAATTTTCAAATGGAAAACTTCTTTAAAGAGGACCTGTCACCCCAAAATGCAGTGCAATCTGAAAGCAGCATGTTATAGAGCAGGAGAAGCTGAGCAGATTGATATATACTGTAGTTTTGTGGAAAAAGATTAAGTAAAACCTGTAATTTATACATTTATATCTCTGCTTTTTCCACTCCCTGTAAAGAGGGAGGGGTTACCAGTGACTGACAGCTATCACTCTATGCACACTTATATACACAATGCTATCAATCACTGATAACCAGGGGCGTAGCTAAAGGCTCATGGGCCCTGGTGCAAGAGTTCAGCTTGGGCCCCCATTCCCTCAAACGTTCGTGCTGCATGAGGCAAAAATTGAAGCTGCACCCCCCCTCCTCCATACGAAACGCTTAACCTAACCCCTTCTGTCCAGTCAGAGGTGTAAATTGCATACACTTTCTATAATACCATTGTCTTCTTATGTGGCACAAGGGTCTTTGGGCCCCTTAGGCTCCTGGGCCCGGTAGCGACTGCTACCTCTGCACCCCCTATAGCTACGCCCCTGCTGATAACCCCTCCCCCTGTACCGATGCTGTCCACAGGAGGTATAAAAAGCTGAGAAATAAATGCATTTGTAATTACAGGCTTTACTGAATCGTTTCCCACAAAACCATATATCCATCTGCTCAGCTTCTCCTGCTCTATAACATGGTGCTTTCAGATTGCATTGCATTTTGTGATGACAGGTCCTCTTTAAGGCTTGTTTCACAATACCGTTTACCGATCTGGCAGGCTGTTCCTATATCTTATATGTAACTGTAATGGGGTCCGGTGGAGATCGAAACCCGGCAAATATGCGGAGAATGGGTCGGACAAATATCGATGCATGCAGTGGTTTTGTCCGGCCAACTACCAGTAGTGTGAACAAACCTAAGTATTTAAGAGGTCATCGTCTAGGTCCTGGACTTTTTTTTTTCTTTTAATGAATAGTGAAAGATATCTTCAGGTTCTTGCCTATGTAACATTGGAGCATTAGGATAACATTTTACCGTCACAAGCCATATCAATCACATGCAGCACAAATAATACTAATTGTGCCTGCTATATAAGCTTCTGTTCATAAACACCCATCTTTGTATGACTTGTGATGGATATGAAGGATCCATTATAATTTGTCATGATCCATTTTTTTTATCCATTTTAATGGATGTGTCAGATTTTGCTATTTTTGGATAAAATGGCAAAAAGCAATGGAAACTGACAGAGAAGGACTATTAGATCCAGGATGTTCTCTGTGTTCTGTCTTTTTACATATTCATTGCTGCCATTGTCTTGTTTGCACAACTGTCTCCATTCACACAAAGGAATATAGTGTTCTGCGGACGTCCACGTTGAATTTAGATGCTGCCATTAGTACCACTTAGACAGACTGCAGAACATTATGGGAAACATGAATGGAATACATTTTTTTTTATTTCAAAGAACTGTTAATTGTGTCAGAAATATGGTAAGTCCCAAGCAATGAACAAACTGTACATTCAAGTGTGCATAGAGACACATAACAGCAGCCTACTGTAACAATGTATAGAATTCTATAACTTATGGATATATTTTTGCAATGTATATGAGACATAAAATCAAGAATACCCCCAAAAATGAACTCAAAGAAACTGAAGTATAACTGCACATTTATTCCACATTGACCCTAGCCATACATTTGATGTCAAAGATACTAGGGCTTGCCAGTGCTTTGCCTAGTTGACTAGGAACATACTACGTCAGCCATGTTTCAACTAACTCATAAAATGAACTCAATTTAGCCGTATTCAATCTTACAGCGAGTTAGCGAGAACAATTTACAGCAATCTTACAGCGAGTTAGCGAGAACAATTTAGAGTCAGTTTGGGTTACCTTGCAGCTTGATAATCATAAGGTAACTCGTGTAGGTGTTATATATAGACCACCTACCCAAGTCAAAGAATTAGATGATCTACTAGTTGAGGAAATAGCTGAAATGACATTGAAGGGGGAAGTTATCATTATGGGAGACTTCAATCTTCCAGATGTAAACTGGAAAACCAAAATAGCTAGTTCTGCCAAGAGTACAGATATTCTAAATTCCCTACTGGGATTATCTCTACAGCAAGTAGTGGAGGAGCCAACCCGGAAGGAGGCCATTTTAGATTTAGTATTCACAAATGGGAATTTGGTATCTGATATTACTGTAGGGGAAAGCTTGGGATCTAGTGATCACCAGTCAGTGTGGTTTACTATAAGTACAGTGACTGAGTCACACCACACAAAAACAAAAGTTTTAGATTTTAGAAAAACTGACTTTTCTAAAATTAGATTAGTGGTATACGAGTCCCTATCAGACTGGAACAGTTTCATTGGAGTCCAGGAGAAATGGGACTACTTAAAAGTGGCACTATTGAAGGCAACAGAAGATTGCATTAGGCTTGTCAGTAAAAGCAAAAAAAGGAAGAGACCACTGTGGTACTCAGCAGAAGTGGCCAAAATCATTAAAAACAAAAAGATAGCATTTAGGAATTATAAAAAAAAATCAAAACGAGGATGACAGACAAATTTATAAGATTAGGCAGAGAGAGGCCAAACAAGTTATAAGAGCTTCTAAAGCACAGGCAGAAGAGAAATTAGCTCAGTCAGGGAAAAAAGGCGATAAGGCATTCTTCAGATACATAAATGAAAAAAGGAAACTAAAACAAGGAATTACCAAATTAAAAACTAAAGAAGGAAGGTATATGGAAGAAGATAAAGAACTAGCTGACTGCCTCAATGAATACTTCTGTTCAGTTTTTACAAAGGAAAATGAAGGAGAAGGACCTCAGTTGGGAAAGAAGACTAATGAATCTTTTGACGCATGTGTCTTTACAGAGGAAGAGGTTCTAAGTCAACTGTCTAAAATTAATACAAATAAGTCACAGGGGCCTGATGGGATACACCCAAAGCTATTAAAAGAGCTCAGCGGTGAACTAGCAAAACCATTAACAGATTTATTTAACCAATTACTGGCAACAGGAGTCGTCCCAGAAGATTGGAAATTAGCAAATGTTGTGCCCATTCACAAGAAAGGTAGTAGGGAGGAATCGGGCAACTATAGGCCAGTAAGCCTGACATCAATAGTGGGGAAATTAATGGAAACCATACTTAAGGAGAGGATTGTGGAACATCTAAAATCCCATGGATTGAAAGATGAAAAACAGCATGGGTTTACTTCAGGGAGATCATGTCAAACTAATCTTATTGATTTTTTTGATTGGGTGACTAAAATAATAGATGGAGGAGGTGCAGTAGACATCGCTTATCTAGACTTTAGTAAGGCTTTTGATACTGTCCCACATAGAAGGCTTATCAATAAAGTGCAGTCATTGGGCTTGGACTCCCATATTGTTGAATGGATTAGGCAGTGGCTGAGGGACAGGCAACAGAGGGTTGTAGTCAATGGAGTATATTCAGACCAAGGTCTTGTTACCAGTGGGGTTCCTCAGGGATCTGTTCTGGGACCCATATTGTTTAATATCTTTGTCAGCGAAATTGCAGAAGGCCTCAATGGTAAGGTGTGTCTTTTTGCTGATGACACAAAGATTTGTAACAGGGTTGATGTTCCTGGAGGAATACACCAAATGGAAAAGGACTTAGGAAAACTAGAGGAATGGTCAAAAATCTGGCAACTAAAATTTAATGTTGATAAGTGCAAGATAATGCACCTGGGACGTAAAAACCCAAGAGCAGAATATAAAATCAGTGATACAGTCCTAACCTCAGTATCTGAGGAAAGGGATTTAGGGATCATTATTTCAGAAGACTTAAAGGTAGGCAGACAATGTCACAGAGCAGCAGGAAATGCTAGCAGAATGCTTGGGTGTATAGCAAGAGGAATTACCAGTAGAAAGAGGAGGTGCTCATGCCGCTCTACAGAGCACTAGTGAGACCTCATTTGGAGTATTGTGCTCAGTACTGGAGACCATATCTGCAGAAGGATATTGATACTTTGGAGAGAGTTCAGAGAAGAGCTACTAAACTGGTACATGGATTGCAGGATAAAACTTACCAGGAAAGATTAAAGGACCTTAACATGTATAGCTTGGAAGAAAGACGTGACAGAGGGGATATGATAGAAACTTTTAAATACATAAAGGGAATCAACAAGGTAAAAGAGGAAAGAATATTTAAAAGAAGAAAAACTGCTACAAGAGGACATAGTTTTAAATTAGAGGGGCAAAGGTTTAAAAGTAATATCAGGAAGTATTACTTTACTGAGAGAGTAGTGGATGCATGGAATAGCCTTCCTGCAGAAGTGGCAGCTGCAAATACAGTGGAGGAGTTTAAGCATGCATGGGATAGGCATAAGGCCATCCTTCATATAAGATAAAGCCAGGGGCTATCCATAGTATTTAGTATATTGGGCAGACTAGATGGGCCAAATGGTTCTTATCTGCCGACACATTCTATGTTTCTATGTTTCTATGTTTCTACATGCTAGCATTTGAATTAAAATGAATAATTTGCATTCAGAATAGCTATGCGAAGGGGACGGCAAGACATAATCACGTTCTGCCATGTTCCTCTCTCTCCTCTGTGTTGAGCTGGATTGGCAGCAGCGAACACCATGCACCAACCAAACAGCTGAGGGCTGAATGCAGGCGATGTAACTTGTGCCTACAGACGGAGTTCCAACCTTCACGGCAATTCTTGCCCTTGTTGAGTCCCTTGGCTCGTCCTTAACCGGCCGTGACACTGCTTAGGGTTCAGCTGGGACTCAAGAGGAAGCGCGGTGTCTGACGGCTGTGTGGTGCCTGGCAAGAGCCAGCGCTTGTGTGTGGCTACCAGCGTGTGCACAGAGGGTCCGCAGTCATTTTGGAGAGGACGTTATTCTCTGCTCCTGAGGCTTGGTTGCGTGAGTGAGAGAGGTGCAGCTGAGCACGGTTCGCAGTGGGGACTAAGTGGCATGGCAATCGATCTTTGGCGCTCAGCGATGCTCTGCACTCCCTACAGTCCGCAGGAAGCTTGCTGCATATTAATAGCTACAGACAAATGAGACGGCCCTGAGCCGAGAGATTTAATATTATAATCAGCTCCACTTTTATTTCTACTGCAACTTTGAAAGTTTGTTGCAAGTCTACTAGATTTTGTGGGATAGTGACTTTTCTCCTTCTTGTACCATTTTTTCAACATTAATCTGAGCATTAATTTTGAGTACACAGAGAACTGTGCTAGTCCACAGTAAATACACTATAATTCAGTATAAGTCTCTGGGAAAGGGATCTTTTGTTTTATCGTCTTTGAACGCTCTTTTTGGGTACACACAGAACTGGGCAACTGTTATATTCAACAAGTCTTGGGACAGTGTTTAAAAATGAAATATCTATACAGACCTGTTAACAGAGGGGGTCTTGCTTTACCGTTCGTTTAGGGTTATTTTTTAGCATCTCAACTTCATACACTTATGGACTGGCAATAGAATTCCATTCTGAACTAAATGGTCCAGTTTTCAGGATACAGCGATATTTTTGCGTTACTTGAGTCGGGTCAATTATCCATGGGGAATAAGCCTTGTTATTTGGGTAAATTAATTGTTAAGACGTGGAATTGTTTGATGGAGTTATTAGGTGGTACGGGTGCATTTTAAGTTTCACCCGATAAGGAAATTTTCACCGGAAGCAATTTTCGTTTATGTCTTCAGATGTATTTTGGAAGAAATCAGGTATTCCCCATGTTTCTCAGGTTTTTTGTAAATGTAGAATTATTCCTTATGATACATTTTTGACAACTAGTGGTGTGAGGGGAATTAATTGGTTTAGCTATAGTCAATTACACTTTGCCTTTATTGGAACCGGACAGTCAAGATTATTTTCAATTGAATCTAATAGATTAATTGATTCTCTGGTTCAATCACAGGGCCATAGTATTAGAGTGCTGCACATATATAAAACAATGATACAAATTTTCTCAGATTGTACTGTATGCCTTTCCCTAGTCGGCAGTGATGGAATCGAAACATCCCTGGGTTAAGTCAAGTAGCTTGGGAATGGATATATAAAAATATGAGCACTTGGTCACTTGATTCTAATCAAATGATGGTTCAATTCATTCATTGGTTATATGTTTCCCCAGCAACAAGGACCAAAATGTACAGGAGTTATAACTCTGGTTGCCCTAGTGGTGACCATGGGTCTGCTGACTTTGTTCATATGTGCTGGTCTTGTAGGGGTGTTGGAATTTTCGGCGTAGGGTCTACGAAACTATTAAAAGCCGGCTCAATGTGGTGCTACACTTTAACATGCAGATTGTGACTTAGAATTTCTAAAGTACTCCTTTTGGCTTGTATGATTATTGCAAGAGGATGGATGGCCAAGGAGCCACCTAGTATTTATAACTGGCTCGATTTGGTAAATAAAATGATGGTTTATAAAAAAAAAAAAAATAAGGTGCCAAATATTTAAGAAGTTGGAAGCATGGTTGGAAATCTTTTAGGATATGCCACCAATGTCAGATAGGTGGAGATCCCACCTCTGGGATCCGCACCTATTTCCAGACCGGGAGGCAGCCCTCCATCCATTTCTAGGGGACCGGCGAAATTAGCCGAGCACTGGTTCGGCTATTTCTGGCAGTCCTGTAGAAGTGAATAGATTGGTGGCTGCACTTGCGTTTTACGTTCTCCATTTATTTCTATGGGACTTCCGAGAATAGCCGTGTGCGCTCATTCGGCTTTTTTTGAAACTCCCATAAAATTTTAAAATCAATGGATGGCTGCCGCACATGATCGGTGTACTCTTTTTTCCTTTCAGGCGCCTGTTCTGGAGTTACGTGCTGGTCATAGAGGTAGGACCCGCATCTATCTGAAATTAGTGATTTGTCACCAATGTCTCAGATGCGACAACCCCTTTAAAGTGAGTCTGTCACCAGGATATTCACTGTAAATCCACAATACCATGTAGGGCTAGCTCAGCTGAATGTAATGATACATTCACTTAGCGATCCTTTGCTTCATTTAATCCATATGCAAATGAACAGTTAAGTGCATCAATGGCAGTCCCATGCCACTCTGTGCACCCTTGCTCCTCCTTCTTGACTGACTGAGTCAGATTCCTGCATAGTCATCTTCTCTGGCCTGGTCAATCAATAAGAAAAAGGAGGAGCTGCCAGAGGAACCAGGAGGTGCAAGGGTACCCAGAGTGGCTTGAACCTATGCTTGGTGCACTTAAAGGGGTATTCCGGTTATAACAAGTTATCTCCTATCCACAGGATCACGAGAACAGTGGCCCAATAACCTGTGGAGCCCCCCTTAAATGGATGGAGCAGCTGGTCAGAAATGCATACCGCCACTCCATTTATGGGAGCGCCGGAGTGTCCTGTGGATATGGGATAACGTGTAATACCTCTTTAACCGCTAATTTGCATATAAAGTAAAAGTACTTTTTCTCCAGACTAAAGCATCAGATTTCTGAGTGAAAGGTATCTTTACATTCAGCTGAACTAGCCCGACAAGTCACCGTGCCTGTCTTAAATGGGACCTGTTAGCAGATTTATGTTGTTCTGACCATGGGCAGAGTAATACTCACAGTTTCTTTCAGTACAAAAAACTACATTTTACTCTGAAACAACTTTAAAAAGAGCAAAGCATAGGATAAAGTCGCAGATAGGCACAGATAGGGGCGGAGAGAAGCTGCTGGAGAGCCACCTAGTGGATAGTTCTCCCCGTGCACAGCTCTTTATTAAAGCTAGGCTTCCTCTGAAACATTGCAGTGATTCAGGATAAAACATTGATCTTTATTGATGGAGCCTGTCATTATTTAATGTTGTCCATTCTTATGGCAGCATCTGCTGACAAGTACCATGTATGATTGTAACAAATCTATCCATCTATCTCATATCTATCTCATATCTATCTATTCATCTATCTATCTATATCCTATCTATCTCTCTTTTATCTCATATCTATCTATTTATCTATCTATCTATCTATCTATCTATCTATCTATCATCTATCTATCTCATATCTATCTATGTATTCATCTATCTCATATCTATCTATCTATCTATCTATCTATCTATCTATCTATCTATCTATCTATCTATCTATATCTATCTATCTATCTCATATCTATCTATTCATCTATCTATTCATCTATCTATCTATCTATCATCTATCTATCTCATATCTATCTATGTATTCATCTATCTCATATCTATCTATCTATCTATCTATCTATCTATCTATCTCATATCTATCTATTCATCTATCTATTCATCTATCTATCTATTTACTTATCCTATTCTTTTGGAGAAACGGGCTTAGATGAATTTATATAAAATGCTAATAATTGTGACTGGTTCTAATTTAAAGTATAGATATCCTCAAATTCAATGATTGAGGATTATGATTGATATTATGTCTCCTCGACCAGTAATAGGGATCCCTAGCGTAGTTTTTAAGCTTAAAGGGCTTAAAGTAATTATAATAAAAAAAACTCTACATCAATTACAAACCTTGTTTTGCTGTGCCTAGCCTTCTGAACCACTTAGACTTATGTCAGATACATGCTTACTAAGAACTATTGGATTATTAAGTGGAACTTGTGATATATACCCAATGCACAGTCACTTGTTTGTTGAACCAATAGATAATGGCATGTGGCCTGTGAAGTCCCTGGACACAAGTCTCAGTGGTGTTACTGTTACATAGTGAGTTGATAAGTTGCATTCACAACTCCTTTACTTAGTAAATGTTGCAGTCAGCAAACAATGTGGAATACTGTAAGTCTTGCAGTCATTGACTATGCTGGCCTACCAGGAATTCTACTATTTGTTGGAAGGCACAGCATCATCTATCAGGGTAGTAAAGGCGGTGCTGCTGTCAGGGTTCCATGCAAATAAGGGGCCCAAAGTAAACTGTGGGCTCCGACCGCTACCCACCAGTTGCTGTAATGTTTATGATGTGAGTAAATGCAATAAATAAGTGTAGGGTCCATTCACATGACCGTATCCATTTTGCGATCCGCAAATTGCGGCTCTACAAAACACTGATACCGACCATGTGTGTCCCGCATTTTGCAGTCCCACACATTCCGCCCAATGTTAGAAATGCTTATTCTTGTCTGCAAAACAGAAAGGAATAGGACATGGTCTATGTTTTTCGCAGGGCTGTGGAATGGGCATACAGATGTAGACAGCACGCGGTTTGGTGTCCACATCTTTTGCTGGTCCATTGAGATGAACGGATACAGACCGAAAATACGGTCGTGCGAATCGACCCTAAATGAACAGACTTCAACTTATGTTCTGTCCTATCTCTGCTAATGTCCCACAAAGTATACGGTATGAGCCTAAGAGGCCGCATAAAGATTATGGAAGACATTTATCATTACTGGAGTTTTCATTGCTGGACTTGATTCCCACTGTGCTGCCGGAGGATGCACCAAATATATGTAGAGGCACAGGGCTCTCGTGGACTTGGTGCATCCTCTATGTCTTAACTCACACCAGAAAACTAGCGTGAATGCATATAATTGTGCCCACCTGCTGCCCTCCCCTCCTCCTGTCCTCGCCTTGCTCCCTTTTCTCAGCACTTTTCAGAAAGGGAAAACTCACAAATTTTGCACAAACATTGTAATGGTGCAGAACCCCAAGCAACCAGAGGTTAAACAATAGTGAATTTATTAAATAAACGGCAGTACAGTCCAGACCAGTAACCAACCCGAATAATAACCTGTGCAGGGAAACACCAAGGGGACAGCCAGTTACCAGGCCAAAGTTCTTATGCGCAGTATTAGTCCGTGTTACGTGGTACCTAGGGATGAGATGTCAGGATTTCCAGGGTCCGATCCAAGGTCATACATGAGACAAACTGTTCAGCAAAGATGATGTATCCAGAGGCAGTCTTTAGAGATAAATCGAGGAAGGCAGAGGTCATGCACAGGTAAGTCTGGGAGAATATGAACTGCAACATACACCCGGGTTGTCAAAACAACAGTGGCAACCTTTTTAACTATCTGCTAGCCAATCACAAAGTGCCATGTGTCTATTCCTCATAGGTCATATAATGATCCTAATCCCTGACACTTGTGCGGCCTAGTCTGGTCCTTAGTCACTTAACCCATGCCTGCCCTCTAATCTACTAGATTTTATGTGCAGATATTTTCCCCGTCAGCGGCCGGCATAGCGAATAAGATGCGCTTACGTTCGGCCGCGTATCCTTTTGTGAACCTCCTCTCGAGCGTGCACGCAGACGCTCGAGTGGCACAGCATGAATACACGATCGCGTCGGCACGCCGGAACGGAACACACAGGTGATACCGGAGACAGGACCGGCGGCTGCACTGCCTCCGAGACCCCGGCGGTCTTCCCCTCCGGCGACCATGCGGACGCACTACCACGTCTGCCCGCAAAGGAGTCGGAACCGAAGACTCCCCAGGCACATGCGTGACCTGTCCCGCTACTCCAACGGGGTCCCCCGCAGGCCGAGCCCCACAAGGACCCCTGGGGGTCCCAGTGTATCGCGGAACTGGAGAGTGTCTTACAAACATGAAGTAAGCCAAAATGTGTGACTTTTTTATTTGGTGTAAATAGTCCCCCTATAGTTTTCCAATTATTTTGAAATCAGTGGTATGCTTGAGAACAGGTATCCCTCAGGTGCCTATGCTATAGGGTACATGACTGGAGGTTGTTGGAGACAAAAGGGGACACAATAAGGGCTCTTATCATTAGCCCCTTGGGAGCCAGATATTTCTGATGTATTTAACAGGCAACGACAATCATTGCTAGGTTTTCTTATTTACAGTGGGATGCGAAAGTTTGGGCAACCTTGTTAATCGTCATGATTTTCCTGTATAAATCGTTGGTTGTTACAATAAAAAATGTCAGTTAAATATATCATATAGGAGACACACATAGTGATATTTGAGAAGTGAAATGAAGTGTATTGGATTTACAGAAAGTGTGCTATAATTGTTTAAACAAAATTAGGCAGGTGCATAAGTTTGGGCACTATTGTCATTTTATTGATTCCAAAACCTTTAGAACTAATTATTGGAACTCAAATTGGCTTGGTAAGCTCAGTGACCCCTGACCTACATACACAGGTGAATCCAATTATGAGAAAGAGTATTTAAGGGGGTCAATTGTAAGTTTCCCTCCTCTTTTAATTTTCTCTGAAGAGTAGCAACATGGGGGTCTCAAAACAACTCTCAAATGACCTGAAGACAAAGATTGTTCACCATCATGGTTTAGGGGAAGGATACAGAAAGCTGTCTCAGAGATTTCAGCCGTCTGTTTCCACAGTTAGAAACATATTGAGGAAATGGAAGACCACAGGCTCAGTTCAAGTTAAGGCTCGAAGTGGCAGACCAAGAAAAATCTCGGATAGACAGAAGCGACGAATGGTGAGAACAGTCAGAGTCAACCCACAGACCAGCACCAAAGACCTACAACATCATCTTGCTGCAGATGGAGTCACTGTGCATCGTTCAACCATTCGGCGCACTTTGCACAAGGAGATGCTGTATGCGAGAGTGATGCAGAGGAAGCCTTTTCTCCGCCCACAGCACAAAAAGTGCCGCTTGAGGTGGGCTAAAGCACATTTGGACAAGCTAGCTTCATTTTGGAATAAGGTGCTGTGGACTGATGAAACTAAAATTGAGTTATTTGGCCATAACAAGGGGCGTTATGCATGGAGGAAAAAGAACACAGCATTCCAAGATAAACACCTGCTACCTACAGTAAAATATGGTGGTGGTTCCATCATGCTGTGGGGCTGTGTGGCCAGTGCAGGGACTGGGAATCTTGTCTAAGTTGAGGGACGCATGGATTCCACTCAGTATCAGCAGATTCTGGAGACCAATGTCCAGGAATCAGTGACAAAGCTGAAGCTGCGCCAGGGCTGGATCTTTCAACAAGACAACGACCCTAAACACTGCTCAAAATCCACGAAGGCATTTATGCAGAGGAACAAGTACAACGTTCTGGAATGGCCATCTCAGTCCCCAGACCTAAATATAATTGAAAATCTGTGGTGTGACTTAAAGAGAGCTGTCCATGCTCGGAAGCCATCAAACCTGAATGAACTAAAGATGTTTTGTAAAGAGGAATGGTCCAAAATACCTTCAACCAGAATCCAGACTCTCATTGGAACCTACAGGAAGCGTTTAGAGGCTGTAATTTCTGCAAAAGGAGGATCTACTAAATATTGATTTCATTTCTTTTTTGTGGTGCCCAAATTTATGCACCTGCCTAATTTTTTTTAAACAATTATAGCACACTTTCTGTAAATCTAATAAACTTCATTTCACTTCTCAAATATCACTGTGTGTGTCTCCTATATGATATATTTAACTGACATTTTTTATCGTAACAACCAACGATTTATACAGGAAAATCATGACGATTAACAAGGTTGCCCAAACCTTCGCATCCCACTGTATCTTTTAACCACCAAATCTCTTATACCGATACAGCTGGTAGGCCTCTATGTAGAAAAATCTGAACACTACCTGGAGACTAGTGCTCCATTATTCAACAGTAGCCCAATGTAATCTGAATATGTCAATGTATCAATGTCACTGAATTAATGCATTACACACTGCACTGGGTTCCATTATGTTTTTTGGGACCGCTGTGACAATGCCTGATCCTTGGATGCTGCAACTAAATATATTTTGCAATACCACAAGAACTTTTGGCCACCAATTGCTATAATAGAGGATAGAAAATAAAGTTTGCAACCCACAAATGTACGTATATAGTAGTTATAAGCTAAATAAAATAACCTTTCTGAAAAAGTCCATGCCTGATCCAGACACATGTTTCTGTGATGCATTATACTGTATCTCTTCTATAGGAGGACCTCCCCTGTGAGGGACCATTTTTCATTGCAATTTTGGGGGATCTTCTCAAATATTTTTTCAATTTAACTTAGGAATTTAGGTTCTGTAGTTAAACTTTGAACATAAAAACTGTTAAATTTGATCTTAAATTCCAAAACTTTGACTTTTGGTGGACGTGTTATTCCAATGTACATAATTTACAGAACTAAGATCTATTGAACTAATATACTGTGAAAATAATGCCAAAGCAAACTTCTTAAATGTATATCCTGATGATATTCTTCTGTTTTCATCTCTATCTGCAGGATAACAGTGATAAGCTTCTTTGTACTCTTACTCAGCTGGGGATCAATGGGACTTGAGATGGCCACAGCTGTGGTAGGTCTTACACAATACACTTTCTAATCTGTTATAATAAAGAGTTAAAGATTATAGTACAGTATATCACATTTTGCAGAGAGAATCAAAGACAAACATTTTAAGAATATCATATTTTCTATTTTTCTCACTTGTGTAAACTCTCGAGGAGGAAAAAGTTCTACCTGCTCATGTCCAAGTCTATGTTCCTAGACGCGAGGTCTTATTCTTCAGGCAACAGTAGTGTTGTCCACTTTCTACTCCTCTAATATCCATAGAAATCCAGTCAGACTTTGTAGAGTGGTTAATACATCATCCACCGTGAACATATGCTTGATCAACCAGGAATTATCAGACTTTTCACCACCAGACCAGGGATAAATTGTCAAATAAATCAAAGGGATTACAAAATCACTGGGCATCAAATATTATAAAGTCATTGTACCACCAAGGACTGGTCTTGATGCTGATGTTACCTTTGGACAATAGAGAATGGACACTCACTATATCACTACTATCAACCAAATCATGTATACTTCCATGACAACCATTCCCCTTCATCTAACAATAATTTACATAGATATTACACGATACATTTAACCAAGCCATTGGATGTTGAATATATGGTCCCATGTGCTACTAGGATTCCCTGTAGACTGCTATCCCCATGTGACCTTACTGATGATGGAGACCCTTTTATGTGACAACTTTCAGGAGTCTACTGTGGTGATCTAGTATGTGTGAAATTACTGCACTAGAGTATTACTGAGCTAAGGAGCTCCACATGTTCCCAAAGATTCGCTGACCTAAAGGGCACCATTCTTGTAATGTCCTGCTCTCCTCAGCATGTGAGGCAGCTTTGAGAATAGGCAGAAGATATTGGAGTGGAAAATATTGAATAGTGCTATGAGATAATTAAAAAGTAGTTTAGCAAGGAGTTAAGCTTTTACATACCTAAGGTGGTGCTACTCTACTTGACACCACTTATGAGAGCACACATTTGTGAAGCAGCATGGCTTTATCATGCTACTGTTCATCCATTGCTTGTGTAAGGGCTCTTTCACACCTGCGTTCTTGTCTTCTGGCATAGAGTTCCGTCGTCGGGGCTCTATGCCGGAAGAATCCTGATCAGGATTATCCTAATGCATTCTGAATGGAGAGAAATCCGTTCAGGATGCATCAGGATGTCTTCAGTTCCGGAACGGAACGTTTTTTGGCCGGAGAAAATACCGCAGCATGCTGCGCTTTTTGCTCCGGCCAAAAAGCCGGAACACTTGCCGCAAGGCCGGATCCGGAATTAATGCCCATTGGAAGGCATTGATCCGGATCCGGCCTTAAGCTAATTGTCGTTTCGGCGCATTGCCGGAGCCGACATTTAGCTTTTTCAGAGTGGTTACCATGGCTGCCGGGACGCTAAAGTCCTGGCAGCCATGGTAAAGTGTAGCGGGGAGCGGGGGAGCAGTGTACTTACCTTCCGTGCGGCTCCCGGGGCGCTCCAGAGTGACGTCAGGGCGCCCCAAGCGCATGGATCACGTGATCACATGGAACACGTCATCCATGTGCATGGGGCGCTCTGACGTCATTCTGGAGCGCCCCGGGAGCCGCAAGGACTGTAAGTATACCGCTCCCCTGCTCCCCGCTCCTACTATGGCAACCAGGACTTTAATAGCGTCCTGGCTGCCATAGTAACACTGAAAGCATTTGGAAGACGGTTCCGTCTTCAAATGCTTTCAGTACACTTGCGTTTTTCCGGATCCGGCGGGCACCTCCAGCAACGGAAGTGCACGCCAGATCCCAATAACGCAAGTGTGAAAGAGGCCTAAGTGTAGTTAGAGATGTAACAGAATTAGCATTACAAACTTTCCTATAGCAACTAAAGAGATGAGAGTCACATCCATTCCCTGGTGCCTGGGAGGGCACATAAGAAACCATCAGTAGTATAAATGGCATATGGTAGACAGGCCCTGCTACAATTTTACACTGTGGCCCAAGGGCTTCAAGTTAATCCTCTGCCTACCATAATAGAATTTTTTTAAATTCTAAATCCATATGGAGATGCTCACTTTTTGCACATTTTCAGATAAGTAATAACTCATGTCATTGTCATTGACAATTAGACCCCACAGAATTCAGGCAACTTCTTCCTTGAAGACAACCTCCTGGAGTGTTCTCTAAACTGAGGACATAAGTCTAATCCTCTGTTTTTGTATGAATCAATTGTCAGAATTGTGCTGTGTCTTTCATTTGCTCTCTGCTGGAGGGTCCTCCCTCCCCTATTCTATTCTGTGTCCTGCCCGCATGCCCATCAAGCCCCGTGAAGCGAGATAATTTAATTGGTCTATTTTATGTGCTGGGTCAGTGGTTTCCCCCACCCCTCACCCTCTGTCACATCTGTCAGATTTAATTAGCCTCCAAAACTAGGTATTACTGCAGTTCTGTTGAACCAGAATCACGTTGCTCAATTCACAGACACCTCTTTTGCCTCCCCCAGCCATGTTTAACTCTCTATGGGTCTGGAGTTCAAGTTCATTACCATTACGGGAATACTGAACGAGAAAACGTTTGCTGAGTCAATTGGGAAAACAGCGGGATGAGATGTCCTCAGCATGCAGAGACCAAATAGTTTTGGATTCAAGAATGGCCCAGTCAGTTCCCATTCATTGTGGTGTCATGTCTTTTTTCTTACCTGAGCTGAAATAACACAGGGATATAGGAGATATATTAAATATATAGAGTTGCACTCCACTTTGCCCTCAATACATAATGACTGCAGATTCAAGCATTTTAGCAATTAAGTGTTGCCTGTATATAAGGCTGGATAACTTTGTAAATTAGCCTGGTATTACATATTTAATATTTTTAATAATTTTAAATATTTTTTTGTTTTTGAGTGAGGGTATTTGATTTAACTTTTAATACAAAAAAAGTTAAGTGTGGTGTGTAGGATGTTTGTAATGTATAACCATGATATTTTTCATCAGAACTACTTACGTTTTTTCATCATAAATTGACTTAAATGTCTGAAATGCAAATATTCTATTTTTAAAGGGGTATTCCGGTTTTGTAATTTTTTGCATCAATTGACAGGAAACAACACATACTATTATTTACTAATTGTTTATTTGTAATGCCCCATTTTCCTGCACTCCATACTGGTCAAATGACATATAGCACTTTTTTCTTTTATGATAAAAGTTACAATTTACTCCAATTGTTACTAAAAAAGATAACAAAGCAAAAACCACTGGTTTTCCTAACATCCTTAGGGCTCATGCACACGAGCGTATTTTCCTTCCGATTCCGTTCCATTTTTTTTGTGGACCGTATGCGGGACCATTCACTTCAATGGGGCTGTAGAAAATACAGACGTTACTCCTTGTGCATTCCGTTTCCATTTGTCCGTGTCCTATTATTGTCCGCAAATCAAGGTCCAAGGCCCCATTCAAGTCAATGGGTCCGCAAAAAATACGGAAAGCACACGGAACACATCCGTATGCCATCCATATTTCATCCGTATTTTGTGGATCCATACTGTAGAAATGCTATGCCCAGCCCGTATTGCTCATGTGTTTGGTGATTAATAAGTTACTCTTTCTGTAAATGGTCCGAAAAAAAACGGATCAAATACGGAAACCATACAGATATGTTTAGTGCAATAACGGAACGGAAGAGGACTTAAATCAGAGAAAAAACAAAGATACAGAACAACAGATCAGTGAAAAACGGACCGCAAAACAACAACTGTCGTGTGCATGAGCCCTTAGTATGTGGTATCACAAAACAGTATTTGGTATCCCTGTAATCATAATAAGCTGTACAATATAATGAACACATTATTTATGGTGATTGGTAGATGGCAAAAAAATATGTATTTAGTGTTATGCCTGTGAAGAAAACAGCTTTTTAAGCACAGAAAATTTGGCCCTTCCAACACAGCAGGTCTGTTGTGTAATGGTAACTCTTCTGCCTGACGTACAGCAGGTCTGAAGTTCAAATCCTGATGAAGATTTTTTTAATAATTTCTACTGTAAAAGTCTATGCGCTGGAAGAGGACCCCTCTCCCAACCCATATCCAACACAGCTTCATTAGTATTCATTGCATTGAATATTATAATAATCACTGCATTGATGTTCCAATTGGAAGAGAAAGGAGAGGGAGAGACCTGATGCTACAGACACGATCACCATGCACTGGGATGTAAACACAGGGTGCAGGTCACAGATAGCAATTACGTTGGAGGAGTCAAAATGCACTCAGATCATTATCATCTGACTTATATAATGCAGTAAGGTTGACTAGTGATGTTATTTATCTATTTTTGTGTGCGGAACTGGAAAACCCCTTTAAGTGAAGTATGAAATAAGGCAGTTTAACTGGTATCTGAAACTTAACATTGCATCATTTAGTCTTCTACTTCACACAGAAATCTACAGATTTACTAAACCTAATAAATTGCATTTATAACTCTAACCCTAATACATATTTTCGAACCCTAATTAATTAGTATGTACACATTTTCTAACCCTAATACAATTACATTTCTAAACCTAACACATTTCATAACTGTAACCCTAATAAATGAATCTGTACTGATTTCCTAACCCCAACAAATAAGATCTCTACCCCAATACACATTTCATAACCCTAATACATGAATCGCGTTACTCATTTCCTAACCCCAATACATTTGATTTCTACTACTAGTACACATTTCATAACCCTAATAAATAAATCTGTGCCAACTTCCTAATCCTGGCCCTAATACTCAATTCCTAGCCTCACTTTCCAATCCTAACACTAATAAATAAAAAAGTAAAATGATTAAACCTAAAGTACATCATATTCTGATTTATTAACACATTGAAACCTGTGAAACCCAGATTAATTAAAATATAATAGAAAACATAGTGACTGATATTTAAAAAGATGGCATTGCACAATTTCAGTGTTTTATTTATCAGGGTTCAGAAAAATTTACATTAGGGTTATGAAATTTGTATTAGGATTAGGAGATGTCTATTAGGAGGAAAGATGTGCAGATTCATTTTATTAGGGTTAGGAAATGTTAGGGTTAGGTTTAGGATATGTGTACAGATTCCGGTAAAATTACCTTATTTCATACTTCATACAGAATGCCTGCATTTCATTCTTCGCCTGTAACATGCACCCTTTAAACAAAATTAAAAATTAAATTAAAATAAACATCAGATCTTTTTGTTTCTTTTGTTTCTATGCAGGGATTGAGTGACTTTTGCTCTGATCCAGATGCATTTGTGTTAAATCAAACCCAAGTGGTGACAAATATCAGTCCAGGTAAGACATTGATGTAAGTCTACTTTCACACTCGCGTTTTGGCTTTCCGTTTGCAAGATCCGTTCAGGGCTCTCACAAGCGATCCAAAACGGATCAGTTTGCATTCTAATGCATTCTGAATGGAAAAGGATCCACTCAGAATGCATCAGTTCAGTCTCCATTCTGTTTTGGAGACTGACACCAAAACGCTGCCTGCAACGTTTTGGTGTCCGTCTGATGAAACTGAGCCAAACGGATCCGTCCTGGCACACAATGTAAGTCAATGGGGATGGATCCGTTTTCACTGACACAATCTGGCACAATAGAAAACGGATCCGTCCTCCATTGACTTTCAATGGTGTTCAAGACGGATCTGTCTTGGCTATGTTAAAGATAATAAAAATGGATCCGTTCTGAACGGATGAAGACGGTTGTATTATCTGAATGGATCCGTCCATGACAAAACGCGAGTGTGAAAGTAGCCTTAGCCTTCATGACTACACGAATGTAAAGTTAGAGGACAATTGTTTCACATTAATCCGGATATTATATTCCCAGTATGACTTTATTATTTTATTTGAGTCCTTATAGCTTTAATGTTTAACTAGAGCTACTCAATCCTGCTATACAATGTATAGAGCGGAGTGTATTATAATGTGGCATTGTTGAGACTGAATTGTGATCCTCTTTATTTATTAGTAGTGGAAACCAGTAGAACCAGAGATCATCCCAGGAAGCACATGAGACATGAATAGGATATTGTTTCAGTTTTATTGTGAGGAGCCAAAATATTAAATTCCATCTGGAGTAAGAGCTGAGCAACTCGGGGGCCTTCCAGAATTCAATGCAGTATAAGTGGAGCAGATGGCTTATATAGGTCATTTGTTTAGTGTAGTGTTTGTAGTGTTTGTTGAATGCAGTTTTCATGGAATTATTAAATTATGGCAAATTGGATACATTAGTGGAAAGGGGATTAAGAAGAAGAGGTAATAGAGTCATTAAAGGGGCTGTCTTATCTTAGACATTGGTGGCATATCACTAGGATATGCCCCCTATCTCAGATAGATGCGGATACAAAATTTGGCACCCGCACCTATATCCAGAATGGCCTATGAAGTCATGCGTGGCATGCTCTCCATTAATTTCTATGAGAGTTGCGAAAATAGCCGAGCGGGCATGCTGACTACTGGGACGAGGGTCCTGCACCTCTCATATGAATGGAGTCATGGATAGGGGACAAACAGCTGATCAGCGGGGGTCCCAGGTATCAGACCCACACCGATCAGATACTGATGACCTCTAAGGGATAGGTCATCAATATTAAAGTCTTGGAAACTCCTTTAAACTTCATAGATTCTTTCTTTGCTGTTAAGTGCATTAGGTTTATTCCTACTGGACTATACATGAGGGTTAAAAAGAAACATCTAAAAATGAAAAAAAAAAAATGAAACAGTTTTTCAAATTGCCTTGCTTATAAATTTCCTACCATTTTGTGTCTCCAATTACACACTACAGACAATCCCTGTGTTATCTAATTTAGTAGACATACTCACTTCCCACTGGCTTCTACCTATTAATAGAGTTGAGCGGACACCTGGATGTTCGGGTTCGCTGAGTTCGGCCGAACTTCGCTAAAACGTTAGAGTTCGGGACCCAAACTTGACATGAACTCGATCCCCAACCCCAACCCCAACCCCATTGAAGTCCATGGGGACCCAAACTTTAGAGCACTAAAATGGCTCTAAAAAAGTCATGGAAAGGGCTAGAGGGCTGCAAATGGCATCAAAATGTGGTTTGGTAAGTGCTCTGCAAACAAATGTGGATATGGAAATGACTTAAAATAACATAAAATACGCAAAAATAAAAAATAATAATCTTGATCTAGGAGGAGGAGGTCCATATGGAGTAGGAGGTTGAGAAGGCGGTGGATGTGGCAGTGTAGGTGGAAGCAGCAGTGGAGGAGGTAGCCAACACTGTTTTTTTGTTTTGTTTTTTATTTTATTTTTAGTTATTTTTTTGTTTAAATTTGGGTAGACCCCAAAACATTGGGAAATATAAAAAATAAAACAAAGAGAAAGTGCGCTGGAATAGAACAATGGCTGGGTGAGGCCGGTATACATGTCTATTCTGCACAAGGTACGGACAAGTCCTGTGGGATCCATACCTGGTTCATTTTAATGGCTGTGGACAGGCGGCTGCGCTTGTCTGTGATAACCCCCTTCTGCTGTGTTAAACAAACGCTCAGACAATACACTGGCTGCAGGGAAGGCCAGCACCTCCAAGGCGTAAAGGGCAAGCTTAGGCCATGTGCCCAATTTGGAGACCCAGAAGTTGAAGGGGGCAGACCCATCAGTCAATACGTGTAGGCATGTGTACACATACTGCTCCACAATGTCGCACGTCCCCGTGACGTCCACGATCCAATTGGATATCTTCCCTATCAACTTTCAATGTTCATTTATGCGCCTACCAGGGTGAACACGGGTAACGGGGAATCAGGGTTCCATGCCGGAGAAGGAGCCTGAGAAAGGCATACCACATCCAAGGGAGGTCAATGGCTGAAATGTGATCGGGTGGAAATGTGGGACGTTATTAAATTAAATTCAGCACATGCGCCAGGCAAGGGATGTGCATCAAACCAGCTAGGCCCAGAGCTGCTACGAGATTTCGCCCATTATCGCACACCACCAGGCCGGGCTTGAGGCTCACTGGCACCAACCACTCATCTGTCTGTTGTTCCATGCCCATCCACAGCTCCTGCGCGGCGTGCGGTTTGTCCCCCAAACAGATAAGTTTCAAAACTGCCTGCTGTCGTTTACCCCTGGCTGTGCTGAAGTTGGTGGTGAAGGTGTTACGCTGACCGGATGAGGAGGCGGTAGAGGATGAGGAAGCGGAGTAGGAGGAGGAAGCAACAGGAGGCAAAGAGAAACGCCCTGCAATCCTCGGTGGTGGAAGGACATGTGCCAAACTGCTATCCGCCTTAGACCCAGCCGTCACTGCATTTACCCAGTGTGCTGTTAGGGAGATATAACATCCATGACCATGCTTACTGGTCCACGTATCTGTAGTTATGTGGACCTTGCCACAGATGGCGTTGCGCAGTGCACACCTGATTTTGTTCCCCACTTCGTTGTGCAGGGAAGGGATGGCTCGCCTGGAAAAGTAGTGGCGGCTGGGCACAACGTACTGTGGGACAGCCACCGCCATCAGATTCTTAAAACGGTCCTTGTCCACCAGACAGAATGACAGCATTTCAAAGGCCAGGAATTTTGAAATGCTGGCATTCAGGGCCAGGGATCACGGATGGGTTGGGGGGAACTTCCTCTTTCACTCCAATGTTTGGGAGATAGACAGCTAAACGCTTCCATGGGACATTGTGGAGATGCTCGATGACCGAGGTAGTGGTGTTGCTGCCACATCCTCTGTTTGCGGGGTGGCAGGTGCCACTGTCACTCCAGAGGGGGATGAAGAGGTTGAGACTGCAGCAGAAGAGGAAGCAGGAGGAGCCAGAGACCTTTCTTGGTTTTTGAGGTGTCTACTCTGTGACGAGGGTACCCCAAGTAGAGTCCCTTTTTTAAATACACACTCACAGGCCTAGAGGCCCCCTTTATACTGCTTTAAAAGAGAAATATTCCCTTGCTTGGAGCTGTGTCCTAGTAATTGAAAATGACACTTCCCCGTCATAAAGATAATGATGGGAGCTTCAAAAGCACCCCTGCCGAGGCTCATCGTAAAATACTGGATCCTGGGATAACATTAGCGAAACATTCTGACTACAATCCCAGCAGGGGACCAGAGAGAGATGGGAAAGTGACCTATTGAACCTTTGAGGGACTCAAACATAGTCATTTTTCATATCTCTGGTCGTAGGCATATTCTGCATTGGCTAAGGCCGGATTCAACCTCCGTGGACCAGTACGATCACGGAGATATCAAACAGTATGTTCTTATGCCCTTGGAAGGCTGAAAAGCAAGCTTTAAGCCGTCCTGGAGAACCACAAGCCCCAGCAGAGTCAAGTTTGGTCTTGTTAGACTCGTAAAATCATAAGGGTCATTAATACGTGAATGTCATAGCTGTAATTAGTGGTTCCACAGAACTGTGGGCTCAGCCAGAATAAGGACATTCTGGGCTGACCTTAGCTGGGTCATAAACCTTGCTGACACCTCCTCGACCCTGCCCACACTTTCGTACCATTGGTGGGCAGAACTGCTGGCAACTCCTGTTTTAGAACTGGTATAAGGTGCTGTCAGGGCATTGTATGGCAAGCTTGCCTTGCCTTAACACCTGGATTTATATCGCATTCTAAATGTCAGTGCTCAGGGTCCACTGATATTATACCAATCGGATTACACAACGGTTTCAAGGACTGAAACAGAGGAACTTAAATATACTTTTCATCCATTATCCCTTTTATTTTAACTGTCGTGAATTACTAGAACCTTAAATTATTATCTAGAATAGTAATTTTTCTGTAAATGTATATATGCACTGTTTTTCCTTTCACCTTCTATTAAAAGATTGAAAAATCCTATTTGCTAAGTCTTCCGTGTTCTAAGCAAAGGAATTAACGAATCCTGTCTCTGAAGAGAGTAAGGTTACCATTTTGTGTGAGAAAGGTCATTGTGATTGTTGCTTGGCTGAACGATTGCGATCGGTCAGCAAGCGGTAGCTGGTTGATTCCCTGCTTTGCGTGAGGGTGAGTAACCGGAAGTTAACCACCCCTTGTCATGTGCGGTATTCGTCTGCGTACAGGTACGTTCGTGACATACTCCACTGCAGCTCGTGCTTTAGACTTAGATGCCTGGTCATGCAGGTTGTGCTCAGGTTTAGAACGTTTATGCCTCGCTTCAGGCTCTGATTGCACAGCGTGCAAACCACTCGTGTCTTGTCGTCAGCACATTGTCTGAAGAACTGCCACGCCAGGGAACTCCTTGGAGCTGGCTTTGGTGTGTTCGGTCTCTTGGTGCGGTGGACAGTAGCAGGCGTACTGTCTAGGGGACGGCCGCTCCGCTTTTGCACCCTGCTCCCTCTTTTGCTGTGCTGGTGGCTCTGTGCGACCATCGCCTCTTCCTCCAAACTACACAGGTCACTCACATGACCTTGATTCCATGTGGGGTCAAGGACCTCATCGTCCTCCACATCATCTTCCACCCAGTCGTCACCCCTGCCCTCCTTGTCGGTCTGCACACTGCAGAAAGCCACAGCAGTTGGCACCTGTGTTTCGTCATCATCCGAGACGTGCTGCGGTGGTCCTCCCATGTACTCATCCTGAAACATAAGTGGTTGGCCATCGGTGCACTTAATCTCTTTCACTTCTGGGGCAGGGCTATGTGGATGGCCCTGCTAGCAGAGTCATCAAAAAGCAGAAGAGACTGCTGCATGACTAGGGGCTCAGAGTGCTTGGCTGATTTGCAAGGGGGTGAGGTGAAAGACTGATGGCCATGGGCTGCAGGTGCCAACTCTGATCTTTCAGCAGGGGACTGGGTGGGAGACAATGTGAAGGAACTGGAGGCACTGTCAGCCACCCAATCTACTAGCACCTGTACTTGTTCTGGCATCGCCATTCGTAGAGCGGCATTCGGCCTACTAAATAACGCTCAAGGCTCTGTCGCCTACCGCACATGAGGAAGGTGTTTAATTTGGGCATGTAGCTGGCACAGATCGACCACATCCTCTCCCTGCACAGATGGAAAAAAATATGATTGTGGGATGAGATGACTAGGGTTTGTTTGTAGCTTGAAACCATAGAGACATATAGGTTTGCATACTAGCTGTGCAGACAGTGGTAGGTTATTTATTACTTTTTTTTATTTTATTTTATGCACTTATATAGCGCTACTATATTCCGAAGCGCTTTACAGACATTAGCATCACACTGTCCCCAATGGGGCTCACAATCTAAGTTCCCTATCCACACTTTTGGAGTGTGGGAGGAAAGCGCAGTACCCAGAGGAAACCCACGCAAACACAGGGAGAACATACAAACTCCATGCAGATGCTGTCCTTGGTAAGATTCTAACTCAGGACCCCAGTGCTGCAAGGCACCAGCGCTAATCACTGAGCCACCGTACTTCTCTTTTATTTTAGATAAAAAATGTTTAAAGGTCTACACACTCTTTAACCCCTTCCCGACATATGACATAATAGTAAGTCATGGTGGTGCGTGCCTGATCACTGCAGGGGCCCAGCAGTCCCTAATAGCCCCGTCCCTGCTGTATCCGCCGGCATCGCTATAAAAGCCGCCGGATTAACCCCATCTATGCCGCGATCAGCGCTGACCGCAGCATAGAAGGTGCATGCGGTGGGTGAGGGAGCCCATCGGGTCCCCACACTGCTGTGGCAGGGACCCAATGGGTGACAAGGCAGCCCGATGCCATGCACAGGCTGCCCAATGCCTTGCACGGCATCGGGACCTGCCTTCTAGGCAACGTGTTAGGCTTCTTTCACACGGGCAAGTTTTCCACATGGGTGCAATGTGTGAGGTGAACGCATTGCACCCGCACTGAATTTCTATGGGGCTGTGCACATGAGCCGTGATTTTCTCGCATCACTTGTGCGTTGCGTGAAAATCGCAGCATGCTCTATATTGTGCATTTTTCACACAACGCAGGCCCCATAGAAGTGAATGGGGATGCGTGAAAATCGCAAGCATCCGTAAGCAAGTGCGGATGAAGTGCGATTTTCACGCATGGTTGCTAGGAGATGATCGGGATGGGGACCCGATCATTATTATTTTCCCTTATAACATGGTTATAAGGGAAAATAATAGCATTCTTAATACAGAATGCTAAGTAAAATAGGGATGGAGGGGTTAAAATTTTTTTTTTTTTTATTAAACTCACCTCATCTCTTCTGTCTTCTTCTTTGATGACCTGGGAGGAAAAGGACCTTTGTGCTGTCACTGCACTCATCACATGGTCCATCACATGATCTATCACCAAACATAATTTTGTTTTCAAAAATGCTTTATTATGTAAAACTGAAACAAACAACGAAAGTAGACATATTTGATATCATTGCGTCTGTAACAACCTGCTCTATAAAAATAGCACATGATCTACCCTGTCAGATAAATGTTGTAAAAATAAAAAATTTAAATGGTGCCAAAACAACAATTTTTTAATGAAAAATCATATGTACCCCCAAATAGTACAAATAACACTGGCACCTTATCCCCTAGTTTCCAAAATGGGGTCACTTTTTGGGAGTTTCTACGTAAGGGTGCATCACGGGGGCTTCAAATGGGACATGGCATCATATGGTGCTTCTTTTCTTCTGCGCCCTGCCGTGTGCCCTTACATCAGTTTACGACCAGTGGGGTGTTTCTGTAAACCGTTTTGTTTGGCTGTTAACCCTCAATGTGTTAAAGAAAAAAATGGATTAAAATGGAAAATCTGCCAAAAAAGTGAAATTTAGAAATTTCATCTCCATTTTCCTTTAATTCTTGTGGAACACCTAAAGGGCTAACAAAGTTTGTAAAATCAGTTTTGAGTAACTCGAGGGGTGTATTTTCTACAGTGGGGTCATTTATGGGGGGTTTCCACTATGTAAGCCCCACAAAGTGACTTCAGGCCTGAACTGGTCCTTAAAAAGTGGGTTTGGTAAATTTTCTTAACACTTTCTGTTTTAAAAGCAGGGAAATTGAAATTAAAAAAATTACAAATTTGCAAAAAAATTTGTAAATTTGGGATTTTTTCATAAATAAAGGTGAAATATATTGACTCAAATTTATGACTATCACGAAGTACAATGTGTCACGAGAAAACATTCTCAGAATGGCTTGGACAAGTAAAAGTGTTCCAATGTTATTACCACATAAAGTGACACATTTGCAAAAAAAAGGCCTGGGCAAGAGGCTGAAAACTGGCCCGGGGTAGAAGGGCATAGGTGTATACATTGGGTATAAACAAAGAAGAGCAATTTATGGAGTAGAGGGGACACTGATATGTTGTGGCTGAGAAAAAAAAGTTAAATAATTACATTATTTCTAGGACATGTTCAGATAGTTGCTCTTTAACGCAGATTTCAGCAATTATTCTGCACTGAAATCCACATGGAAACTGCATGTATTACTCCATTCATTGCTTTCAGTTGGAATCCGCCATTGTTCATACAGAGTATTATTTTTGGATGTGCGGATGTGAAATCTGCGTTTCAGAAAAAAAGAATTGCCGTTCATGTTCTTGAAGTGCTCTCCCATGAACACTGTGATCCAAATGTGGATTAGCCCCATTGAATGAGGCTCACCATGCGGATGCAGTGGAAACCTCAAATCTGAAGCTGAAATCCAAGGCTAATTGAAAGATTTCTGCTGTGGATTTTCTTTTTCACTATCTTAACATACTGTATGCTTACTGTTTACATATAGATATAATCAACATAAAAGTTGAGTAATGTTGTGAACACATTACATTTCTAGTCATACACTGATCATCAGTTGTATTCTATAATCCATCACAAAGATCAGCAAAACTCCAACAGCTAGCACTAAGCTAAGATCTTATAATGCAATGTCCAAAAAATTAGATTAGAATGAAGAATGTGAGATCAGAGTCCTACAAAATTCTGAATTTAGTGTGGGTGACAACAGACTGTGAGACATACTGTAACTAAGGTTCACAGCAAGATAAGTAAGGCAATGAAATAATATATTACTCAACTTTAGATCTACATACAAACCACAAACTGCCTTAAAGCTGCTCTCCAAGACATTAACCCTGATGGCCTTTTTTTAGAAAAGGCCATCAATGTTTGATCAGTGGTAGTCCAACCTCTGGGATCAGCACAGTAAGGGAGCCATAGCACTCATGCAAGTGAGTGTGAGGATCTTCAGCACCAGACATTTACAAGGATGACTGGCTGTGCCTACGTAACCAAAAAAGGTCATGTGAGTACCATAGCCCCTTCACTGTGCTGTTTCACAGGGATCTTGAAAGAAAATAACATCAAAGTTAAAGTCCTGCAGAATCTAGTGGGATAAAAAAAAATTATATGAGGGTTCTCATCTCACAAATCCCCGTTGCTGCTCTGATGCTTCCCGCCTTCCTGCTGGTCTTCTCTTCCTGATCCCTGTTCAATATGAAGAAAATTTTTGGAGATGCCTGTTTAGCCAATTACTGGACCTGCCAATTGCTGGATTGGTGCATAAAACAATGCATTTTTTTTTTACCCATTCCACCCTGGTTCAACATGCAGAAAATGATTGGAGATGCCTGCTTAGCCAATCATTGGACCTGCCAATTGTTGGAACAGAGAGGTAAAACAATGCAGATTTTTTTTTACCCATTCTGCCCATAATATAATTTTAAAATATTCCATCAGATAGCCCCTTTAAAGGGTCTTAATATTCATAGAAAACATTTTTTTATTTTTAGATGTTTTTCTTTTTGATTTTGGTAGTACTATACTATTAAAAATGAAATGCAAAAATATTGTCTTTCTCTAGCAGTCAGCACAGAGACATGAAAATCCTATATACTGTAGATAAGTAATCCATTGCCAGTTTCCCGCTGCTGTGAGGGGAAGATGTTACCTGAAGAGTAATCTTGATTATTAACAGTAGGTGTGGACGAGGACGAGATAAAGAGGCCCACAGAAGAGCATTTCTTGTAATGTGTGATGTTGAATGATGGTGACTGTTCTGAGTGAGAAAATTAAGTGAGGCTGTTGGCTGTGATAAAAGTCCAAACATAGAGGAAGTTAGAGAAGCTGGACTGGAAGTAGAATACATAGAGTGAATTCAAAAATGATATCCAGAAAACCATCCACTTGGTTTTTAAAAAAAATTAAAATAAAAAATGCATAGAATATTCACATATAGGTTGTTAATATATGCTAAAAATGTTTTTGAGGCCGGGTTCGGCTGATGTTCTTATATTCATTAAAGTCAATAAAAAGAACCTATTAAAAAATGTTCCTTCTAATGTAAGCGAGCAGGGTACATCGCTCTTTCTTGTGAATATAAATTTGCTCCATGTGGCAGCGAGATTTTCATTCTGTGCTTCTTATTGTGTGGCAGTCTCTGCAGATTCCTTTTGTACAATGAATTATAGCTTACCTAAACTTCCGGATTATGAGTCTGGACGGTTTTGTTGTGTACATTGTATTGGTGCACTGTACACTTTGATTTATTTTCACTCACTGGTGAGTCCATTCTAACAACTTTGTTCTCTAAACATTTCTTAACATACTATTTTATGTTTTGTGTTAATTTCAGATATTTTACAGTATTACATCTCCTGTAACCAAGAAGTTACAAACCCATTCCGCCAGGTACAGTTATCTGTTGTCATCATTCATGAACATCAGTAATAACTTAAAGTGCACCTATCATTATTTTGTGAATAAATCGGGAGAAAGTACCACCTTCCTTACCGTCCAGCAGCCGGTTCACCTTTCCTTGCCTTCAGACTCCCCTCGAGAATAGAATGAAAATAGAAGATGAGGAGGAGGGAGATGCAGCTGCAGCTTCTCATTCATTGTTTAGAGTATGAGGAGTAAAAGGGAGGTGGGATAGCAGGGGTAGACATCCGATTGCCTCAAAGCACACAGCACAGCTCTTACATCACACCAGGAACATCTCATCCTGGTATGGACGCAGGTTACACACAATGTTTATGGCAGTACAACACCTAATACACATCTATAGCAGTCGAAGAAGGGGTTGTAATGAGAGGTAGGCTTTATGTATTTTTTTTTTACTTTAGTGACTTTGAAAAGCAATTCTCTAAAGGGGGAATATCTTGTACACACAGCATAGAGAAACCATAGAATAGGTTATACAGAGATGCAGAGAACTCCAGGTGCATCCATTGACCATGATAAGCTGATGAGAGCACTTGCTGGCTGAAGAGATCGGCACAAACATACCTTTTAAGGAGCTTTTATCATAGGGGTTAATCTGAATATGCACTTTTACTCTTCCACATTCTGCTGTGGCAAGTGCCCAGATGGCAGAGCTTCACAGTGATGTGCTCTCTGATCTCTATATTGAGCTGCTTTACAGCCCTTCTTCTCCACTCTTAGCATCTGAACTACAGATGTCACTCAGAGCAGAGATATTGGGAAGCAGTTCACTGCAAAGAGCACTTCAGAGTGATGCTCCTCTTCCTCATGAGCTCTTGCATGAGCAGAATCTTGAAGAATAAAAATTCATATTCACCCTACTCCTGACAATAAAAGCTGCACAAAAGGTATAATTGTCCAGCTCTACCCAGCCCCTACCTAGTGCGGTCAGCAGTTTACTATGGTCAAAACTGCTGGCAGACTCCTTTTACTATGACAAATATGACACAATGGCCAATATACCTCTATGCACACATTCACACTAATTTTTGTATACAGAGACTGACCATGTCACAGAGAGCACTCTCCAACATTCACCCTCAACTTTATGGATTGGAAAGAGAAGCAGTACCACAATTTCCAGTGGCAGAGGTAAGATGGGACTGATCAAGAACACTATAGATATAGAGGTCTTTTCTACTAATAAGGCTTACCTTTAAATAATAATGTGGATGTCTTTAGACTAAGGGCTCATGCACACGATCCTGTCCATATTGCGGTCCGCAAACCTCCGATCCAAAAAATACTAGTACATTCCATGTGCAATCTGCATTTTCTCACTTCCATAAATAGAAATTAATATTCTTGTCTGCAATACGGACAAGTATAGAACATTTGCCGAATGGACATACAGATGCGGGATGTCATCCGTGTGCTGTCCGTTCTTTTTTCAGACCCATAGAAATGAATGGGTCCATGTGCAAGCCACAAAATATGTGGATAGGACACAAATGCAAAATATGGTTATGTGTATGAGCCCTAATGCAGCTTTGAATTGGAAATTACTTTTTATACAATACAATTCAGTCGATTATCGGCCCATGTAAAAGATATAAACTAATTATGTCTTTACTTTCCAACCAGAGACACTTACTAGTGGTCCAAGCCATGTTGAATACAACAGAGGGGAACTTCCACCATCTCATAGCTCTCTTGAACTGCCGTGGGCTCCATAAGGTAAGAAAACGCAGAAAATGTGTCTGTAGCATAAGCATACCAAATCTCCTACTACAGACTTTCTTCCTTATGAGGGGTGGGGTAGATCTTAGCAGATCAGTCTGCATCACAATGGTGTAGCCTCATAGCTACTGTATTTGTACAATGTAGTCAGAGCACTGACATCCCGATATACTGTATATATACGGTTTACACTAGTGTCTATTTTAAAAGGCTAGTAGTAAATTTGAGAATGCTTGTATGGATCTTGTATCTTGAATTTGTCAATGTTGAATGTGTCTATTTTAAAATGCTAGTAGTAAATTTGAGAATGCTTGTATAGGTCTTTTATGTTGAATTTCTTTCTTCTTTTTTTTTTAGGACTATGTGGATGCCCTCAAAGGACTATGTTATGATGGCATGGAAGGAATCCTGTTTCTATTACTATTCTCTTTCCTTTCCGCTCTCTCTTTTACGGCTGCTGTATGCAGTCTGCCCCGTGCATGGAAACGGTTTCAGAACAGGTAGGTGGCACCAAGAGGCTCTTCTTACGCCCCTTAATCCGTGACACCATCATACTGCCTGATTTATGGTTGGCTTGGTTAGCACTATTCATGGCGTGACTGACTCCCATTCCCCAGATATTCTTTATCTAATAAATGAGAGTGCATGCAGTCATCTCTTAGATTGCTTTATTAATGCAGAACAGGATTATTAGATTATAGGATGAATGGCTATGCAGTTTTAAGCATATGTAGAGCATTATATGAGAAACAAGGTCATGCAAGATACTTTGTCATTTTTTTTATATGACTCTTAAAATGAATGTCAGCCCTGAAACAGCCCACAAACTAGAGTATGCGGTGTACAGTGTAAGTGAAGCGGAGTCTGGTTATGTAATTTTTATCTTCATATTCACTTGTGTGCTGATGATGTGCTCCAACAAACCAGCAGTATAATGTATTGAGAGGACTCCCACGCTCATGCACATAAGGGCTAATTTAGACGACCATATGTGTTTTGCGGCCTGCATGTGTTTTGCGGCCGTGTGCGTTCTGCATTTTGCCAGCCCTATGATAGAAATGCCTAGGACATGCTCTATCTTTTTTGCGGAATGGACGTAGGGATGCGGAGATACACTGTGTAGAGGAGATAGAGAGGACTCAAAGAGGAGTCTTCACAATGTATGTTACTGCTGGTTTGTGGGAGCACAGCATCAGGATGAAAGTGAGTATTATGATAAAAATTACATAATCAGACTAAGCGCCATTTACACTATACGCCGCTTACTTTAGTTTAGGGGTGTATTGTTGCTGACAGATTACCTTTACGAATTGATATATATGTAGATACACTGTATATTTTTAGATACAGAAAAGAGCTTTAAATGGTCACTGTGCTTTCAATAAACCTTGCATAAATCAATAGCAAATGGTGATACAATAAACTTTGTCATATATTTTATCAGAGAAAAAAATGCCTCTTTCTCCACTTTTCAGGCTCTCTCCCCCTATATTCAGCATCTTGAGAGGGTGAAACAGACTTTCAGCTCACTAAATCATCAGATTACATGCTGCTTGTAGAAGTCTATGGAACGAGTCTATAGAGAGAATGTTCTCAAGACAGAGAATATTTTTTTTTTTGGGGGTGGGGGACTGATAAGTGGAGATAAATGCATTTTCTGATAAGATATATTACGTTCATACGTTTGTATTAGTACGTTGAAAATTTAGGAGCGGAATCAGCATCACAATTCTATGCATTCTCCATGCGTTTTTTTTTATGCAATTATTTGTTTGAAGCTATTTTTGGTGTGATTTTTTATATGGTTTGTAGGCTTCCCATTGATTTCAATGGGAATTTCCATTTGGAATCCACACCAAGAATGTGTTCAGCAATTTGGATTAAAATGAACACATGGGAAAAAGATTACATGATCAGTGGTTTCACGTAAAACTTAATACAAGGTTACAAATATATGATCAAGATCGTTTCCAGTGTATTTCCTTCCGGAATTCTGTGATTGAAGTCATATAAACATCTCTATGATCAGAAAGTTAAGGCAAAAAGAAAACACATATCTCATAGTATGCACATCAAGATCAAGCCAAACGTACATAAGATCTGTATCTATGGTATCACAACGGGGAATAAAGGGCAAAAAATTAGCAAAATTACATATACAGTATACAGTACAGACACACCTTCTCATTCAAAGAGTTTTCTTTATTTTCATGACTATGAAGGCATCAAAACTATGAATTAACACATGTGGAAATATATACATAACAAACAAGTGTGAAACAACTGAAAATATGTCATATTCTAGGTTCTTCAAAGTAGCCACCTTTTGCTTTGATTACTGCTTTGCACACTCTTGGCATTCTCTTGATGAGCTTCAAGAGGTAGTCCCCTGAAATGGTCTTCCAACAGTCTTGAAGGAGTTCCCAGAGATGCTTAGCACTTGTTGGCCCTTTTGCCTTCACTCTGCGGTCCAGCTCACCCCAAACCATCTCGATTGGGTTCAGGTCCGGTGACTGTGGAGGCCAGGTCATCTGGCGCAGCACTCCATCACTCTCCTTCATGGTCAAATAGCCCTTACTTTCAAAGTTTTCCCAATTTTTCAGCTGACTGACTGACCTTCATTTCTTAAAGTAATGATGGCCACTCATTTTTCTTTACTTAGCTGCTTTTTTCTTGCCATAATACAAATTCCAACAGTCTATTCAGTAGGACTATCAGCTGTGTATCCACCTGAGTTCTCCTCAACGCAACTGATGGTCCCAACCCCATTTATAAGGCAAAAAAATCCCACTTATTAAACCTGACAGGGCACACCTGTGAAGTGAAAACCATTTCAGGGGACTACCTCTTGAAGCTCATCAAGAGAATGCCAAGAGTGTGCAAATTAGTAATCAAAGCAAAAGGTGGCTACTTTGAAGAACCTAGAATATGACATATTTTCAGTTGTTTCACACTTGTTTGTTATGTATATAATTCCACATGTGTTAATTCATAGTTTTGATGCCTTCAGTGTGAATCTACAATTTTCATAGTCATGAAAATAAAGAAAACTCTTTGAATGAGAAGGTGTGTCCAAACTTTTGGTCTGTACTGTATATATATATATGTAATTTTGCTCATTTTTTGCCCTTTATTCCCCTTTGTGATACCATAGATACAGATCTTATGTACGTTTGACTTGATCTTGATGTGCATACTATGAGATATGTGTTTTCTTTTTGCCTTAACTTTCTGATCATAGAGATGTTTATATGACTTCAATCACAGAATTCCAGAAGGAAATACACTGGAAACGATCTTGATCATATATTTGTAACCTTGTATTAAGTTTTACGTGAAACCACTGATCATGTAATCTACTTATTTGGATATAAGTTGTAACTTATTTTTTTGTCTGTATATTACAGTCTGATGAAGGCCTATGTATATGGCCGAAACGTCACGTGTATAATTGCTGCACCTTCAATTAAAAATTATTCTTATTGCACCGCATATTACTGGAGTTCTCTATTCACCTCTTTATTTGATGTAGCCAATTTGTGGGCCAAACCAATATTTATTATCAACATGCAGAGTGAATCGGTGATCATGAGCATACCTGCATTTGTGATGTATGGTTAGTGTTTAAACTATAGTGATCGAAAACTGTTTCTTCTTGGTTCCAGGGACCTGGATTATGATGATATGGACGAGGACGACCCTTTTAACCCCCAGGCACGTAGAGAGATGCTGCGCACGGCAGGCAGACCGCACCTGCCCAGTTTCTATAGTTACAGCAGTAGCTGCGGCAGCCACAACAGCGTGCGGGTCTCGGCCCCGCCTATATCCAACGCCCCCGTCTCACAGTACATGTGAGTAGCCGCAGACACAGGCCGGCAGCCACATGGGGGCTTTTTTTTTCCTTAAAAAAGCCATTAATATTAATATGTTATTCCTGCAGAGAGACCCGCAGTCGAATGCTGCTGTGCTCTGCTCTTAATGTTAGCACAATATAAAAAAAAAAAACATTTGAAGCTTATCGTGTATAACTGGAACATATAGATCCATAGGAAAAGCGGGCTTTTATAATATTTCCATATAGTGACATATTAATAAAGGAACTGTAAGACATGCTCCCTCCCCTTCAATTGTAGCATATGGTTACCCTCTGCAGAGGCATCACCCCAAAGCAAAATCTGAAACAGCCCTGTCCCCCACCTGCCATGTTTCATGTCTTAGGTGACAATAGGGGTTTTGGGCCATCTCGGGCATTGGGTATGATGGCCACCTCTACATCTCCTACAGCTATGCCTCTGGCCCTTTGATCATACCATTACAGCGGCAGAAATGTGTCCGATATGCTGCTAGTGGCAGAGTACCTGCATCTCGTCAGGTTTGCCCGTTAAACTAACACATTGATGCCCATGTCTGCTGGTTTGATACCATAAAGTGTAAGGATTTTCCAGATGTACATTACAAATTTGTCCCAAACATAATCCAGTCAATTGACTTTTGGCTACATTACCGTATACTGGGGTATTAAGGGGTTAAATTCCAATACATTCAGTATATGTCATAGGGTATTAAATTCAGTGTTCCTGCAGCGCATCAATAGGCATACCGTAGGTTGCTTTAGAAAAGTCCTGTACATACTATATGTAGTACAGGCTGCTGTAAAGAGCATCCTGTGTTCTGCTGACAGATTTTCAGGCACCAGCTAGAAATGAACTATCCCTGCGGCTTCCCTGCTCTATTAATCACAAGTTACCAAGGAGATGCTACAAATGCAAGGAGATACCAAAGAGATACTACAAATGCAATTCCCTACTAATCAAGCAAAAGTTGCGCAAGGAGGAACCTACTTCATATAATGTTATCAGTGTGGGAACCAGTGGACCCACTAATGCCTAGGAAGGAAGGCCCATCGTAGTGTTGTGTATAGAATTGTAACACTGGACAGAGGCATCTTCATTCTAGGTACTGAGGGGGTTCCAGTGGCCAGAATGCTGCTGATCAGACGTTCTAGGAATAGCCTATCGCCATCTAGCCAGAAAACTGTTTATAGGGAGCCTATTGTCAGGCAATTCACCGTTAGATCAGGCACAATGCCTTGTAGGGCTAGTGCATTTGAACATAATGATACCTTTCACTTCTTCATTCTGGAGAAAAAGTTTATCTATTCTGTCGCCCCTTTAATCTTCCTTCTAGGAATCAAAGCGGTTTGTTCAGTTAAGTGCACAGAGTTAAGTGCACAAAGGGCGGGCCCAAGCAACTCTGTTCACCCTTGCTCCTCCTGTTTCCTGTGCTAGATCCCCTTTCTTCTTAACTGACAGGATGAGGCAAGATGACAGTGCTGGAACCAGGCCCTGTCAATCAGGAAGGAGAGGGAGGGGCTGGTAGAGAAAGCAAGAGGAACAAGAGTGGACAGATGGCCTGGGCCCACGCCTACAAGGCACAGTGAATTTCCTGGGGACAGATTCCATTTAAGTAGAGACTAAATCAGAAAATGTATCATTTCCAGGGACAGCACGGTGGCTGGTTAGCACTGGTGCCTTGCAGTGATGCGTCCTAGGTTCAAATTGACCAAGGACAACATCTGCATGGAGCTTGTTCTTGTGCGGGTTTCCGGTTTTCTCGCAAAGACATAGGAAATCTAGATTGTGAGCCCCACTGGGGATAGCGAGTCATGATAACATCTGTAAAGCGCTGCGGAATTGGTCAACGCTATGTAAGTAAAATAAATTTCCAGAAAAAGTGCTACTTTTGCCCACTACAGTTTTTGCTATGGCAGCTCAGCTCCATTCACTTCAATGGCACACGCCCTGGGTAACAGTGGCACTGTTTATTAAATATTTGTTGAACCTTACATAACCTATTTAATCTGTATTAGATAAATGTTGCAATAAAAAATATACATAGAACAATAGCCTTGATTCACATATATACGCGATATACAAAATAAAATGTTAGCCAGTTAATGGGGTGGTCCAAGATTTTTTATATTGATCGCCTATCCATCAGTATCTGGGGCATCAGTATCTGATCGGTGCGGGTCCGACTCCAGGCACCCCAGCCAAACAGCTGCTTGAAGAGCCGCGCCCTCTACTTGTGCCTTTTATGTATGTTTATCGATGACATGGTCTAGGTGCAACTCAGTCCTATACAAATGAATGGGGCTGAGCTGTAATACAAAGCATGGCCATTATCCAATGGACAACATCCCCAACAGCTGATTGGCGGGGGGCTCAGGATTTGGACCCTCGCTGATCTGATATTGATGACCTATCCTGAGGATAGGTAATCAATATTAAACACCTAAAAAAGATAAATCTAAAATATATCCAAAAAAGATACATAGATGCGGTATAAATACCAGATACAGCACATCATCATACAGACATACTTCTCACAAATGGATGTTTTTCCTGTTTTGTTATGAGCTTTTGTGTCTCCCCTTTTTTCTCCCTCTAGGAATCAAAGCGGTTTGTTCAGTGGCAATCCTCGATATGAAAATGTCCCCTTGATTGAGAGGCAGTCCCCGCCCCCTTCGGTAAGTAGAAATACTGTTAGAGTTATTTTTTTATACATTTTGTATGTTGTTTCAGCAAAGATTCATCTTTGAAGAGGCTATGGGAGAATATTAGAGAATTATAGATGACTGCTGCTCTGATACAAAGGTCCCCCAAATCATTTGCTGGGTATTAACTGTAATCCATAGGCTCCCCCTAGTGGCAGCTTCAGATAGCCAGGATATATAAAAACAGAGGCCCAACCCCTATAATGTTCTATGACCTGGGGCAGTGCCCAAACTGTTGGTCTGCTGCTGCTACTGTACACAGCTTGTAATGAACCAATGGGCTAAATGATGGATGGAATTTTAATTGTCCTAAAAAGCTGCTCTAATATTGGATTGCTTCTCCTGCTAACGTACTGGGAGATTGTAATTTAAGCAATTTCTGGACATATCAGTAGATTCTGCAAAAGTTTGACACAGCTGAGCCTATGTGTTTTCAATAAAGTTGATGGAAATATCTGTCCAAACATCTACTTTGAATCCTTCTTCTAACAAGGCTCACATTTATAAGAATACATGAATAAAACATGACGACTCGAGTGAAACATGGTTTGTTTTAAAATATCAAATTATATTTAATTATTCTCAGCATTTAAAATCAGTATCCCACATCTCCAAACTCAAGTGGAAAGGAAGATAACATCTATGGTGAGGTTTGTTGAGGTTTTTGTTCCTTAGGTCTAATTCACATGTTAAAGGGGTTATCCAAGTTCTATAATGGTGCCCCATATGCCTGGGCCCATCACAGAGGTTGTACTTACAACCCCGGCACCCGCGTCGCTTCTCATACTGGCACGGCTGTCACTACATCTCCCCGTTCCGCGGAGGGTTAGCCAATAGCAGGTCGCCTCAGGAACGCACCTCCCTAGCATCACCCGCGATTCTAGGGAGACACGTCCCTGTCGCGGTTTGCTATTGGCTGCCCCCCCCCGGCACTGGATGTTTTCATGCAACAGATGCAACAGCGGCCCGTGCCATGCCGGTATTACAACCTCTGTGAGGGGCAAATGGGGGGCATTATAGAACTTGGATAGCCCCTTTAAGGCATTTGAGGTCCATAGTGACATCGCATTCAGAGACATATATTTTTCTATTAAAGTAGCCTTGTGAGGGATTGTTTTATTTATTTTTTCCAGAATGAGTTGTAGTTTTTATTTGCCCCTTTTTGGGTTACATATAATTTATTGACTCATTTTTATAAATTTTTAGGGGGAATGGAAAAAAAGCAAATCCACCATCACTGTTTTTGTTATGCCATTTCCCCAGTGGCATAAATAATATGCTAACATTATTAGGTGTTCTTGCATGGCAAGACCACTTACTGTTATCTCACATATATATATTCTTATTATTATTGCCAAATTTACCACCCTAACTCCTCCCACAGATTTTACACTACATAGACAGTAATATACCGAAACGTGCGGATTGTTCTTGATTGGTGTGCTATTACTTTGTGGAACATTTCGCTGTGGTTCACGAAATATCTGCGTTTTTGTGGCAAAATTCGTCCCATAGGAATGAATGGCGGAATGTTCAAAACTAGAGTAGGAGCTGACAAAAGCTAGAGTGTGAGCTGAAAAATCAGGACATGATTTCTAAACTACCACCACTCCCTCATTTTCAAGCTCACCTACACAAATCTTATATCAATGTTCAGCTATCCCTGCCGCCATTAAAAATGTCCACGGCTAAGTCATAGTCCTGATAGTTTTCACAATATGACCATTTATTTGCAACTCACGCCGCCCATCGACATTCATTAAAACTCCACTCTAGCTACCTCAAATTTGAAGGGCAATTTCTAAACTGCGACTGTGCCTTCATTTTTAATATTTCAGAGACATACTATGTAGGTCTGGGTCTTGTGATTCCCACAATATAAAGCTCTTCGCTGTAGGATTTATAATTTTTAAACTACAACCATTTGAAGATGGCAACCGCCAGTGAAGTGAGCAAGTTGGAGCAGTTTGTTTTTAACCGCTCTTCTCTGCCCTTGCTATAGAGTGAGTTGCCATAGGAACCAAGGTGTGTGAGCAGCCAACAGAGTGACAAAAGCTAGAGTGTGAGCTGAAAAATCAGGACATGATTTGTAAACTGCCACCACTCCCTCATTTTCAAGCCCACCTACACAAATCGGCTGCTAATGTTTTAAAAAATGTATGTTTTAATTTAACTGTGAAGCACTTTGGGCAACAACATTGCAATTAATTGTGCTATATAAATAAATAAAAGTTGAAATGCATTTCTCTATCAAGCCTGCCATGTGCACTTTTTAAATTTGTTCAATCAATTGGTTAGTGTAATGTTTACTATCTTTACTCACTCCAAACACTCCACACAGTTACTCTGTCCACTCCATAAAGTTGCTCTGCCCAGTCCAACCTTTCCACAGTTACTCCAGCCACTCCAACCAGTTACTCCACCCACTCCAGTTGTAGACTACTGGTGGAGGCAAGAACACTTTTCTAGTTCTGTATGTCCTTACAAATGTGACAGTGCCTTTATGTATTTTTTTTTATGTTTAAAACAGTAAAATATTTTTTGTAATTAAAGGGGTTCTGCAGTTTGTTTGAACTGATAATCTATCCTCTGGATAGATCATCAGCATCTGACCGGCGGGGGTCCGACACCCCGGACACCCGCCAATCAGCTGTTTGAGAAGGCAGTGCCGCGGCCTCCTCACTGTTTACCGCTGACCCAGTGACATCACGACTAGTATCAACTGGCCTGGGCGGCGCTAAGCTCCACTCAAGTGAACAGAGCTTAGCCGCGCCCAGGCCAGTGATACTAGTCGTGACGTCACTGGGCCTGCGGTAAACAATGAAAAAGCCACGGTGCTGCTGGAGCGGCGCTGCCTTCTCAAACAGCTGATCGGCGGGGGTCCCGGGTGTCGGATCCCCGCTGGTCAGATGCTGATGATCTATCCAGAGGATAGTTTAAACAAACTGCAGAATCCCTTTAACTTTTTTAAACATTAGTTCCCACTAAGGAACTTGAAGCTGCGATCATTTACTATAAGACCGAACATGCCTTTTTCATAGCATTTTTCATATTTTTAAACTATTCTTAATTTTCCATTTCACTATCTATATTTAAAAAAATCCTGCAGTTTTCACCCTGTCTAATAATAGGCTCCACTCCGTAGTCTGTGCAGATCAATTTTCAGTAGTCAACTCTCTACCATTGTAGGCAGGATTAGAATGACAAATATCACCTATTGATAACATAGGATCCACTAACCACAATATGTGATATCACAGCTTATCTACTCCCTTCTGACCGCTACACAGGTCATAAAGCATGCCTAGAAAATTGTCCCATAGAAGTCAATGATTTTCCATCCTATCCATTGTGTCTATCTCCCATGGTGGCTGCTGTAAAGCATATCTCTAAATACTGCTAAGAACATCTCAGGCTAAATGGCTAAGGCTACTTTTACACTAGTGTTTTGGATTTCCATTTGTGAGATCCGTTCAGGGCTTTCACAAGCGGTTCAAAATGGATCAGTTTTGCCCTAATGCATTCTGAATGGAAAAGGATCCGCTCAGAATGCATCAGTTTGCCTCCGACCAGTCTCCATTCCGCCCCGGAACCGGACACCAAAACACTGCCTGCCTGCTGTCCGCTTGACGAAACTGAGCCACAATGTAAGTCATTGGGGTTGGATCCGTTTTCTCTGACACAATCTGGCACAATAGAAAATGGCTATAGAAGACATAATACAACCGGATCTGTTCATAACGGATGCATGCGGTTGTATTATTGTAATGGAAGCATTTTTGCAGATCCATGATGGATCCGCAAAAAACGCTAGTGTGAAAGTAGCCTAACCCTATAATAATGTTCAGGAAATAGCATTGACTCAGCTATTTCTGGGGCGGTGGGGGAAATGGTCTATTTCCATCAGTCAAATAGAGAATGAAGGGAGCAGTAGGGTGCATGTGCAGGGGACCCCTGTTTTTAGGAATGGTGGGGATCCCAGTGGGTAGGGAATAACTTAAAAACCTGGCACGGCCCCTTTCCATTTCCTAATATAACACAGCAGCAACATATATTTCACTGTAATGTAATGTTTTTTATACTTAAATCAGTTGGAAAGCACAGAATTTAAACAGTTTCAAAATGCAATCTAGCAAAGCAGTATCAAGCAGCAGATAATGAGCATAGCCGAGCTGGAAATCACAGAGCTGGCAATGTGACAGATGGGACGTATCAACAAGGTCAAATAGAGAACACCATACAGAGGCAGAGCGAATGAATTGCATGCAGAGAATTGTGGAAAGGGAAAAACGTAATCTGGGATTCAAAGAACAAGAATATAAAACGCATCTCATGAGGACGGGTAGACAATGATTAAGTGATGGATAGATAGATAGATAGATAGATAGATAGATAGATAGATAGATAGATAGATATGCATATAGAGAGATAGTGGTAGATATACTAATAGAGATAGCAAGATAGATAGTTAGATAGTTAGAAATAGTTAAATAGCAGGTACCTCAGGCACTGGTGGAGATAGGCAGGTGCAGTTGCTAGCTTTATTGATCTTACATGTTAGTGAGCTGGACTGTCACCAAGTACCGTAACAAGTAGTATCAATAACACTATCAACTCTAATGGTCCTGCCCCTGTCAAGTATCTGCACCAGTGCCTGAAGTAGATGCTTTCAGCAATCCTTTTTATAGATGGGACCCTACACTATAATGACTCATCTTTTCTTGGGCATAGGCATCCAAATTAACTCAAGGAAAGTAGCATCCACAATATTCTGCTGTAAAAGAGGTTGCCTTGTTGGGGCAGATGGCCTCACATGCATCAATCAAAATATGCGCTAATGGTCTCCTATTTCTTTTTATATTGAATATAGCATTAATACAATTTATAACCCACAGGGGCAAACTGGGAACTTAAAGTGGCCCAGGAAAAAAAGCTAAAAGTGACCTTATGTTGTAGGGGGGTCCAAATTGACAGAAGGAATGGTCAGCATAAGAAGCCGGGCCAGCAATATTGTAGTGCAGCACGAAATACTGCCCCAAAACAACCAAATACCCCAGTCCAGCATAAAATACTGCCGCCGTAGCTGCAGTATTTAACTTTATCTCTGTCATAAGGACATCAATACAGCTGAATGCAGAAGGGTTCTTGTATCTTGTATTTACTTCTGTACTGCAGCCATTGTGTACATTGTGTATGTGCACAATTATTTTTGTTTTTATAGATATGAAAAGTCTGGTATGAGCTGTTGAAAATAGACCTCCTGCCTTCCAAACTTAGTCCAGGGGACAAAGAGTTACATTGCAGTTAGCTATCTCCGTCTTGTGTCTTTTAGGGGGCACTGTGCTCATCACACCTTTAGAACCATTATTTAGTTAGGGCTCATGCACTTGACCCTATATAGCCTACATGTTTTATGCATGCATTTTGCAACACCAAAAAATTTATATGGAGCCATAATGCACCTTCACATGCCTCTGATTTAAAAAAAAAATCATTGTGTTCTCCATCAATGCCGTTTTACTCAGTTTCTCCCCTTTGCGCTGTCTCTAGTTGTAAACGCCTTCATAATACTGTGCCCAGCAAACATACCCTCTTGTTGTAACTGGGTGCTAGGTGACAACCTCTGTTGGTGCCGAGATGGTCGCCATATTGCTTAAGACTCAATTTTCCCAAAACAATGAAAATGGTTAACTAGAAATAATAAAATGACAGAAGCCACTCAAGGTTTTCCATTTACTTGTGAATTATTGTTTAAAGGGTTTTTCCATTTGATAGCTGGATCAAAGGGAGAACAAACAGCTCTTTCAGTACTTTCTTTAGAGTTCCATGCAAGTTCGAACTAACCATGGATGTTCTAAAGACCGATCAGCCTCACTACCAAATTTTTTATTATTCGGGTCCACCACTAGGCAATTTGAGAGCAGGGGTAAGTCTCCGACTGGTAAGAGAAACTGAAGGCTATGGTAGTTGAAAACAGAGAGGACTGAGAATTTGTGGATCTATGGCAGGAGGTCAAATTAGGAGAGAACCAAGCACCTTACATCCCCTATGTTACACTAAATGGATTGCTTTAATAATAAAGAAAAAGTTTGTGAAATACCTGTATTATCTAATTCCATTTTCCTTTCCCTTCTTCATCTTTATCATGGATCCCACCAGTATTCTCCTAGCATGCGAACATCGTTCATCAGTGCAACCCAAGAAGAGTCCGATACTTATTGCCGAACAGAAGTTGTATCTTAGAAGATTCCTTTTGCTCTCCTCACTTTCCCTCCAAGCTATAAAGATGACTAACAGAGACAAACAAAATAAAGACTGAGCTTGGTGCTCTTTAACCTCATTTGGGAAGGAGACTTGGGTGCTAAACCCCTTCAGCTTTCCTGTGCTTGGTATTAAATTCTTACCCTCTTGTGTTGCCAGGGTAATTTTCTCTGAACTGTTCCTCTGCCTTCAGTTTTATATATTTTGTATTGGTTCATGTTCTTTTTACCCAGAAAGACTTGTTCAATATTTCTTTTAACATACATTGGACCTTGCAATTGACTTCCAAAGGGGGCACCGTGGGGAGTCTGTACAGTAGGATTTTTAGGAGGACACAGAAAGAACCTAAGTGGTGAAGATGTTCATTCCTGAAGAAAAAAAACTGCTCTTGTAAAGAGAAGGAATGGAAATCATCAACTAGAGAAGGCCTCCTATACTCTTATATTTGGATTACTGGATATAGAGAGACCAATGATTCGGACACCGACTGGCATGTGTGCGTAATATGGAAGTGGGAAGGACATAGAATTAATTGTAGAGTTAAGGATCAAGGACATTGCTGCTGCAAAACTCCTTCCTTCACAGATGGATCTGTTTTTAATTAGAACATTTTAACACTATCTCATATGTTACATTGATTTGAAATAAAAGGGAAAAACACACTTTATTTTAAAAAAATATTTTATTTTTGTTTGCTTCAACTGTCTGTACATCTTGGTTTACATACAAAGTATCACAATATCTAGATTTGGGCAAGAGGGTTGCATAGGATGCAAATGACATCCTTTCAGAACAGAGATTACCATAGGGGAACTCCTGAAAGACGCTTGGTGTGGTGGCAGGTAAAGCATTTTAAAATCTATATTCTGACCATGATTTTGTCTTGCCTGCCCCCATGCCAAGCATCCTCGAGTAGGTTGAACTAATTTTGCTATTCCTACACCTGCTGCTGTCTTCTGACCAGGTTGCCTGGACACCAGGGTTTCAGTGAATCATGGTTGGGATACACTGGCACAGAGGGTAAAAGTCATGGTCCAATCACTTAGTTACAGCCGTAACTCTACAGGGCTATTTTTACTGAAGCTTACCCATGTAAAACTTTTTTTTATTATTGTAAGGAAGAGAACACGTTGATTGGATTTTGCACACTATACATCAAGAATCATGTTATTCCTTCCTTATACAAATTTATAGACATACCATTGTATTAAGTTTACGAAAACATACATAGAGTAAAAAACAAACTTATATGCCATATGCTAATTATCCCTGAGTAGTCATCTGTATGAGCCATTTGTGTGAATAGTCGAATGAGGGGATTTATTATGCGGGTAATATTTGAATTAAGTTTGGCTTTATTCTATGTTGGAGTACTTTATGCCACGTTTTTCAAATATGGCATGTTTGATACATTTATCTTATCCTTAAACCTAAACCTTTTTTGTCTAGAAAAGCTACTACAGTTTTGCTACTCCACCCTCCTACTGGAGTGAGAGTGCGACTTTTAAAAAAAAGTCTCAGTGACAAATCTAGAGTGAAAATCATTAGTATAGCTAACCATGTCCACCTTCCCACCCATGTTTCAAAACCGGAGTGAGTGGTGTAAAAATTTTAAAAGGCTCAACATTTTTGAGCACAAGTCCTTATTTTGCGACTTTTTGAAGCCAGATTTGCGCCTTTTTGAAGCCAAATCTGGAGTAAAGGCATGATAAATCGTAATTACGCCCTTTCAAAAGATGGCCTAACATCAGCAGAAGCGCTCCTGAAATCTTGCACATTTGTCATTGATTCCTCCTCTTTGGACATGCACAGTGAGAGATAGTGAATGATGGAGGTTCATGTTAAGCTCAAAGCCTGATGTTGACCCATCTTTGGAAAGTCAACTATGCCTCAATGGGTGTGATTACAGCAAGGAGACCATGACTGTTCACAATAGGTAATTTGTGTATTACATGTAAGTTCTTTTTTTATACTACACATTTTCACAAATTTTATAAGACAGGATGTCTTTTGGAGTAATAACGTGGTACTGGCAGTTTAGTGTGCAAAATCCAGTTTCATTTAATCCACCTTCTATACATAGCTTAAAAACAGTTTTCATGGACGCACCACTTAACCAGCAATGACAATGAGATAGCTCCACAACCACCAAACTTTTCACACATATTCTTCTATGTAGATTTGACCTCCAGTGCATTCAGAAAGTCTTCATACTGTACCATTCTGCCCCGAATATGCCATAATGAGAAAATTAAAACAGAATTTTAGAAATTTTTGCAAATTTATAAAATAAAAAAAACTGGAATTTTGCTCTGGGGGCTTCAGATTTCTCTTGATCACCTTTCAGACGTTTCTACCCATTGATTGGAGTCCATCCTTAGTAACTTCAGCTTATTAGACATGATTTGGAAAGATAGATCCGTGTCTATATAAGGTCTCATAGTTAACAATGCATATCAGAGCAAAGACCAAGCCAAGAGGAGGAAAGAACTGCCTGTACAGATAATACACAGGATTATGTGTAGGCACAGAAATGGATAAGGGTACCACAACATTTCTCCTGCACTGAAAGCTCCCAAGGGCACAGTGGCCTCCATAATTCTAAAATGGAAGACATTTGGAATAACCTGGACTCTTGCTAGAGCTGGCCACCCCACTAAACAAATTAATCAGGGAAGAAAGCCTTGGTAAGAGGCAAGAGAGGTGATTAAAAACCCGATGGTCATTCTGGCAGAGCTCCAAAAATCCTTTTTGCAGATGGGAGAAACTTACAGAAGGTCCACTGTCATTGCAGCACTTCACCAATCTGCACTTTATGGCAGAGTTGCCCGAAAGAATCCTCTCCTCAGTAAAAATGCACATGAAAGCCCACCTGGAATTTATAAAAATGCACCTAAAGGATTGTCAGAGTGTGAGAATCAACATTCTCTGGTCTGATGAAACCAAGATTAAACCTTTTAGCTTAGGAACAATTCTGTAAATTTCCTTGAGTGGCCCAGCAAGAGCCTTGACTTGAACCCAATCTAACCTCTCTGGTGAGACCTGAAAATGATTGTTCACAGAAAGTCCCAATCTGACCTGACAGATCTTGAGAGGATCTGCATAAAAAGAATGGCAGTAATCCCCAAATTCAGGTGTGCAAGAGGATTTAAGGCTGTAATCATTGCCAAAGGTGCTTCAACTAAGTAAAGGGTCTGAATACTTATTATGTCAATGCAAAATTTTAGTTTTTCCGCTCAATAAATTAGGAAAGATTTTGAATGTTCTGTTTTCACTTTGTTATTATGGGAGTTTTGAGTGGAAAATGATGGGGTAGAGCTTGAATTTGTTTTTAATTTTTTAGCACAAGGCTACAACATAACAAAATGTCGAAAAAGTGAAAGGGTCCAAAGACTTTACGAATGCATTGTATGTGCCCAATACTTACAGGTACACCTTGTCATTATATTAACGCAAATGACTTTTGATAACACTTGTGGTTTTTCTAAAATTCTTTATCTTAACAATAAAACTAATATTGGTCTTCAAATATACAAAATATGGTTATGCTTGTCATCTCTCATCATTCTATCAGAAAGTCCTCTTATCCTCAGATGTGTGACCTCTAGGCACTGTTCTTTTTAGATGTCTCTCTAACTTAGAACTACTCCAAGCCAAACACCTCCCTCTATGTCACGATACTAGTGGAATACTGCTGGAATCCAATGGCAGGGACAAGGCCTAAACACAGGAGGCATCGGAGTCTTGAACAGGAGGTAGCAGGAATACAGATGAAGGCAGGGATCCAGAAGAGAGGTCAGGGGGAAACCCAGCGAGCGGCCGGCAGGTGTCCAGGAGTAGCAAGGTAAACCTCAAGGAGAAGGAACAAACCAGAGAGCAAGTTCCAGGCGAGAGGACTGCACAAGCAGGAGCTAAAACACAATTGTCAAGCAATGAGTAACAGGCTTGAGAGGTTTGAGAGGTTTATATATGAAAACAAGTCAGTTGGCACCAGCTGAGACACAATCCACCATCTTAACTGAGGGAAAACTTAAGGGCAAGATAGTCTGAAGTAAACAGACATAACAGGATGATTCCTGACACTCTACCACACTTTGATAAGTACAAAATGTATGTAATAAAGACTATACTATGTAAAGTGCTGTAAAGCTTACAATATGTAACATGCCTGGCCATAACATATGCCTAATGTTAGCAAGTATGGAGCATGGAATAGTTACAAGGAGACAAAAATAATATAGTCTATGTTTAAATGGTATAATTACAGTCTACAAGCATGTTCAGTTTTCTTGGATTTTCAAAACAAAACTCAATTCTTAAAGGCTATGCACACCTTAGGGAGCAATTTTTTATGATTACATTTTACACTTTTTGGGCTAAAAATAATTTTTTCAGTTGTTCTTTTTTTTATATTGAGCCTCTCTGTCACAAAGGGTTAACTGTTCAACTAGCTGTGTGAATGGTGATCATTGAGCAGGCACCTTGTCTAAATGCGCGGGGTCCCGTGACCCCCCCAATTCAGACCTGCGGTTTGCGGCTTTTACCTGGTGCGGCGGCGGCGGCGGTGCCATCGGGTCCCCATGCGGCTGTAGGGGGGACCCGATGGCATGGAAGGCAGCGTGAGGCCTTCCTGAGGCATCACGCTGCCTTCCAGTGAAGAGCCTGTGAGATCCAGCCCCCTGGATCTCACAGGCCGGAAGCTGTATGAGTAATACACACAGTATTACTCATACAGCCAATGCATTCCAATACCGAAGTATTGGAATGCATTGTAAAGGATTATACCCCCAAAAGTGCAATTCCCAAAGTGGGACAAAAAATAAAGTGAAAAAAAAGTTGAAAAAATAAAGTTTTCCCCCCCAAAAATTAAAAGTTTCAAGTAAAAATAGACAAAAACGTCATTTTCCCCAAATAAAGTAAAAAAAAATTGGTAAATAATAGAGAGAAAAAAAAGTATACATATTAGGTATCGCCGCGTCCGTATCGACCGGCTCTATAAACATATAACATGACCTAACACCTCAGATGAACACCGTAAAAAAAAAAAAAAAAAACTGTGCTAAATAAACCATTTTTTGTCACCTTACATCACAAAAAGTGTAAAAGCAAGCAATCAAAAAGTCATATGCACCCCAAAATAGTGCCAATCAAACAGTCATCTCATCCTGCAAAAAATGAGACCCTACCTAAGATAATCGCCGAAAAACTGAAAAAACTATGGCTCTCAGAATCTGGAGACACAAAAAAAAATTTTTTGTTTGTTTCAAAAATTATATTATTGTGTAAAACTTACATAAATAAATAAAAAGTATACATATAATTAGGTATCGCCGCATTCGTATAGACCGGCTCTATAAAAATATCACATTACCGAACCCTTTAGATGAACACCGTAAAAAATTTCAAATAAAAACTGTGCTAAATAAACCATTTTTTGTCACTTTACATCACAAAAAGTGTAATAGCAAGCGATCAAAAAGTCACACGCACCCCAAAATAGTGCAATAAAACCGTCATCTCATCCCGCAAAAATCCTACCCTACCCAAGGTAATCGCCCAAAAACTGAAAAAATGATGGCTCTCAGACTATGGAAACACTAAAACATGATTTTTTTTGCTTCAAAAAAGAAATCATTGTGTAAAACTTACATAAATAAATAAAAAGTATACATATTAGGTATCGCCGCATCCGTGACAACCTGGTCTATAAAAATATCACATGATCTAACCTGTCAGATGAATGTTGTAAATAACAAAATAAAAACGGTGCCAAAACAGCTATTTCTTGTTATCTTGCCTCACAAAAAGTGTAATATAGAGCAACCAAAAATCATATGTACCCTAAACTAGTACCAACAATACTGCCACCCTATCCCGTAGTTTCTAAAATGGGGCCACTTTTTTGGAATTTCTACTCTAGAGGTGCATCAGGGGGGCTTCAAATGGGACATGGTGTAAAAAAAAACAGTCCAGCAAAATCTGCCTTCCAAAAACCGTATGGCATTCCTTTCCTTCTGCGCCCTGCCGTGTGCCCGTACAGCGGTTTACGACCACATATGGGGTGTTTCTGTAAACTACAGAATCAGGGCCATAAATATTGAGTTTTGTTTGGATGTTTACCCTTGCTTTGTTACTGGGAAAAATGGATTAAAATGGAAAATTTGCCCAAAAATTTAAATTCTGAAATTTCATCTCTATTTTCCATTAATTCTTGTGGAACACCTAAAGGGTTAACGACGTTTGTAAAATCAGTTTTGAATAAGCCTCGCAAAGTGACTTCAGACCTGAACTGGTCCCTAATATTTGGGTTTTTGAAAATTTCTGAAAAATTTCAAGATTTGCTTCTAAACTTCTAAGCCTTGTAACATCCCCCAAAAAATAAAATATCATTCCCAAAAAATGATCCAAACATGAAGTAGACATATGGGGAATGTAAAGTAACAACTATTTTTGGAGGTATTACTATGTATTATAGAAGTAGAGAAATAGAAACTTGGAAATTTGCAATTTTTAAAAAAACTTTGGTAAATTTGATATTTTTTTATAAATAAAAATGAATTTTTTTTACTTCATTTTACCAGTGTCATGAAGAACAATATGTGACGAAAAAATTATCGCAGAATGGCCTGGATAAGTCAAAGCGTTTTAAAGTTATCAGCACTTAAAGTGACACTGGTCAGATTTGCAAAAAATGGCCAAGTCCTTAAGGTGAAAAAGTGCCGAGTCCTTAAGGGGTTAAAGCATTTTTAGGGTACGCTCACACAACATTTGTTTCCACCAATTCATGTGTGTAGAAAATCCGTAACATTTCAGCTTGAGATTTGAATGAGTTTCATTCACACATTAACAAAAAAATCTATACCGCAAATTGACCTGCGTTGCAGACTTTAAATCCGCTGCATGTCAATTTATGATGTGGATTTCACCCTTTGCAATGCACAGGATGAAATCTGGGGCAAGTCCACACCAACATCATCAACAAATGCAGCAATATACACAGAGGAATTTCAACTGCAGAACATCTTCCTGTATGGTTGTACCCAATATGAGATGCTCTAGAAATGTTGTGTTCTTATTCAGTTGGTAGATATGTTACGTTTGGTTTTGTTTCATTAATATACATACATGTCAAATATCCTAAGGCTATTGGAGATGGAGATGTCCAGTTTGCACAATAGTTGATGGTGAGGTTATGTAAATTAAGTGTGAGGTTATGCAAATAGGTGGTAAGGTATTACATATTTTCTAAGCTGCATAGAGTGGCTGGTCACAAACAGGTTTAAGCAAATTATTAGCAAATAAAATTACTGTGAAGTACATTATAGTCGTATTGATCTCGCAGGTGATGTAGGTACAATGGTTAGATCAGCAGCAAGAGTGCACTTGTATTACACAGACTTCCTCCTTCTACAACTGCCGAAATTGGAGATATCTGGCAATAGTAACCACAGCTAAGTGATTTGACAGAGGGAGGGGACTCACTCTGTAATAATATTGCCTTTACTCCCCCCACCATGCGATTGTGGGGTGCTGATGGTTAGTATAGAAGCTAGGGGGCCTATCAATGGCCTCCAGGTCTGCCATGTAAACATGCCTATTAGACTACACGTCAGTATACTACTGACAGGAATAATACTCTGCAATATATAATTTAAAGAAGTATTGCTGTGCATTATAGAAGTGATCGACTCTGTTTACAAATGTGAAATGTTTACAAATATTAAAAGAATCAAAACATGCAAAAATCCTTGTCCCTAGTAAAATTCTTTACAGTAAAAAATAAAAAAATGAATAAAAAATAAATAAAAAGGGATATGTACCCCAAGATGATACTGATGAAAACATCAACTCATCCCACAAGAAAAAAAGCACATAGCTCCATTAAAGGATAAATAAAAAAAAGTTATGGCTGTCAGAATGTAGCAACACAAAAAGAAGTCAATTTTTATAATTGTGCAAAAGTAATAAATGATAAAAAAAAAATTATATATATATATATATATATATATACATTTGGTATTGCCATAATTAGATTGAGCCACAGTGTAAAGTTAACATTTCAATTATACCTCATGGAGAATAAAAAAATGAAACCTAAAATACAAAACCTCAAAAATATTGCTGTCTTTTTTGCATCACCCCAAAAACAACTTGTCTCGCAAAAAATAAGCCCTCGTATAGCCACTACAATGTAAAAAAATTAAAACAATTGGCAGGTCTTTAAGGACCAAAATAGGCTGGTCATTAAGGGAATAAATGGGTTTTCACACTAACAATACTTATACCTGATCCCAGGTATCCAACCCTCTGGGACCCCCAGTGACCACAAGAACACAAGAACCACAAGAACTTGTTACCAGTGGGGTACCTCAGGGATCTGTTCTGGGACCCATATTGTTTAATATCTTTGTCAGCGAAATTGCAGAAGGCCTCGATGGTAAGGTGTGTCTTTTTGCTGATGACACAAAGATTTGTAACAGGGTTGATGTTCCTGGAGGAATACACCAAATGGAAAAGGACTTAGGAAAACTAGAGGAATGGTCAAAAATCTGGCAACTAAAATTTAATGTTGATAAGTGCAAGATAATGCACCTGGGACGTAAAAACCCAAGAGCAGAATATAAAATCAGTGATACAGTCCTAACCTCAGTATCTGAGGAAAGGGATTTAGGGGTCATTATTTCAGAAGACTTAAAGGTAGGCAGACAATGTCATAGAGCAGCAGGAAATGCTAGCAGAATGCTTGGGTGTATAGCAAGAGGCATTACTAGTAGGAAGAGGGAGGTGCTCATGCCGCTCTACAAAGCACTAGTGAGACCTCATTTGGAGTATTGTGCGCAGTACTGGAGACCATATCTCCAGAAGGATATTGATACTTTGGAGAGCGTTCAGAGAAGAGCTACTAAACTGGTACATGGATTGCAGGATAAAACTTACCAGGAAAGGTTAAAGGACCTTAACATGTATAGCTTGGAAGAAAGACGAGACAGAGGGGATATGATAGAAACTTTTAAATACATAAAGGGAATCAACAAGGTAAAAGAGGAAAGAATATTTAAAAGAAGAAAAACTGCTACAAGAGGACATAGTTTTAAATTAGAGGGGCAAAGGTTTAAAAGTAATATCAGGAAGTATTACTTTACTGAGAGAGTAGTGGATGCATGGAATAGCCTTCCTGCAGAAGTGGTAGCTGCAAATACAGTGGAGGAGTTTAAGCATGCATGGGATAGGCATAAGGCCATCCTTCATATAAGATAAAGCCAGGGGCTATCCATAGTATTTAGTATATTGGGCAGACTAGATGGGCCAAATGGTTCTTATCTGCTGACACATTCTATGTTTCTATGTCTAGGAGTGCAGTGGTGATAGCATGCACGATTACAGAGCCATTAACTTTGATAGGACTACTGGAAATAGACTGAATGGGAAAAAGTTGTTAATATCAAAAGTCAGTACTAAGAAGACAGAGCAAGTGAACTTGTATTTTCTCTTGAAGATGTTTCACTAGTCATCCTACTGGCTTTCTCAATCAGAATGATTTGTACAAAAAATCTCAGGCATTAAATACTGGTGACTCATGCTTCAGTCAGCATAATCTGTTTATCATAATCAACACAAGGTCATGGAGGTAATATGTTAATTGCAATTTGCATGATGGAAGCTATTAGGTGCAGATAGAAGGAATAAAGTGACACTTGGCAGCTGGTTCAGGTGCCACGTTGGAATACACAAGAGCTAATGGTGACAAAAAGGGTAGTTCCAGATGTTAAGAATTCGGTGTGAATTTGCGGAATCCGCACTGCAAATTTGCTGAATTTTACCGTTCAGTACAAGCAAATGGGATTTTCCAAACCCATCCTTATGCAGAACAAAAAAAATATAAATAAAATCAGAGTGCGCTCATTCTTGTCCGTAAAAGCAGCAGATTTTAATCGTGAATGTCCCTGTTAAAATATTTAGTTCAGACATTTTTGAACGCGGTGGTACCCGACATGTTTTTTTTTCTATTGTTTATTTTTATATGCAAAATTGTGAAAGGGGGTGATTTAAACTTTTAATATTTTCTATTAGGATCTATTAGGATGAACAGTATTCTGACGTACTCCCTGCTGAGCTGTGCCTCCAGCAGCTCCCATGCTGTCATGGTAACTGTTTGGAGCAACGCAAATTAACTCCAGGGGCTCCGATCGGAAGGCAGAGGAAGCTGCATTTGCGTTCAGTGGGGATCCGACACCTGGGACCGCAGATCTACTGTTTTAGAAGGAAGCGGTGCTTGCAGCCTTCTCTCTGCTTTTCCAGTGACGACACATTCATAGGTCACATGGCGTAGGATCAGCTCAGCCCCAGAAGTGAATGGGTCTGAGTGCGATACCAAGCACAGTTGCTATACAATGTACGGCGGTGTGCTTGTTAAGCTGTGAGAAGGCATCAGTGCTCACGGGAGCACTGCTTCCTTCTCAAACAGCTGAAAGGCGGAGGACCCGGGTGTGGGACCCCCACTGATCAAATACTGATGACCTATCCAGAGGATAGGTCATCAGTATTAAAATCTCAGAAAACCCTGAGGAAAAACCACGAGGAAGTGTGCCAGAAAAAAAAAATTAACTGATCATCCCAGTGCCCATGGTCAAGCAGAATAAGAATAGTGACCCTGCAAATAGTAACCGACCCACTAGCGCCCCAACAATGCAAGTCAAGGCATGGTCGCCGGCTGTCAAAGTAACATTGGCAATTATGCTTTTGAATATTATATATTCACTGATTTAAGTCCCATAGGGAAAAAAAAGTAAAATTAAAGGAGTTATTCACGGGTGACGCTAGGCAAGCTGGTCAACGTTGTGGCCTGCTATTGGCTGCTCCCCCATTGCCAAATGTTTCGATCCACACAATGGAGAGATGCAGTGGTGGCCATGCAGGGATCTGGAGGGACGTGGGTGCCAGGGACCGAGTAAGTATCGTCTATAGGAGGGGCCCAGGCATTATGGGGGTTATTTGTACTATCTATGTATGTGAAGACCGGTAGCACAAATATACACTAGTCATCTGTGATCTGTCACATGGTTTTATAGGCAGGAAGACGCAGATCTTATCAATACTTATTATGTATGTATTTCCAGATGCCTCTAAAATGCTGGCTTCAGTATCTACACAACATAATGTAGACAGAAATTCATCACAGTGTTGGCAAATTATAACCTGACAAAACCTATCTATCCTGTAGTAGGACCCCCACTGATGTAATAGTTATTGTGGGCAACATGGTGGCTCAGTGGTCAGCACTGGTACCTTGCAGCGTATGGGGTCCTTGGTTTGAATCTGACCAAGGACAACATCTGCATGAAGTATGTTCTCCCCATGTTTGCGTGGGTTTCCTCTAGGTACTCCGGTTTCCTTCCACACTCCAAAGACATACTGATAGGGAACTTAAATTGTAACAGCCTAATGCTAATGTGGACAGCCTAATGCTAATGTCTGTAAAGCGCTACGGAATGTCAGTGCTATATAAGTGAGTAAAAAATAAATAAAAATCCTGGCCATAACTGGAATAACCCTTTAAAGGAAAACAGAATTAAGTACAGAACTACTACATTCCCATGGTTTCTCGGCTGTGCTCCTAAAAAGCACCAATGGAATACATTGAGAGGACGTCTAAGCTTGTGCTCAGAAGGTCCTCTTCATTATGTGAACATGGGTCAGAAGCTACCCAGACTCAGTGCAAGCAGTGATCGTCCTGTAGATATAATGTTATCTTAATAAAACAACAAGATCTAAAAACGTGAGGATAAAAAAGAATAAAAAATGGTTTGGTCCCTAAGACCCAAAATCAGCAGGTCCTTAAAGGGGTTATCTCACTTCAGCAAATAGCATTTATCATGTAGAAAAAGTAAATACAAGGCCCTTACTAATGTATTGTGATTGTCCACATTGTCTTTTTTGCTGGTTGGATTCATTTTTCCATCACACTGCTTGTATCCAAGGGTTATGACCACCGTGCAATCCAGCAGCGGTGGCCAGGCTTTCCCATATGGGAAAAAGCTCCGGCCTCTCTGGTGTCCGGGACTGTGGGAGCGTGCATAGGCATGCATGCGCAGCAGCTCCCTTCTGGGCAACCTTATATCTATGCTGCAGTGGTGGTCATAAGCCCTGGAAACAAGAGGTGAGACAACTCCTTTAAGGGTCCAAAACTAGTAGGGTAATGCTGTACTGCTACAGTGGTAGCTTTGTATTTCCCCCCTGTGCTTTGGTTTAGTCCTTCTAGCAGTGCTCATTCTCATATGGATACTCCTCCCCTAAAATTGAGGAAGCTGAGATCTAGAAGCTATACGCATGGGGGGTCTTATAATCCCACATACCAGGTATTTTGCAGTCAACACATCAGCACCCCTTTTAGTTATGCTATACTCATTTTATATCATATTGGTACTGCACTTTATTATTTTATATATACATTTGCACTTTAGTGACCACATTGTTCCATATTGCTCCTTGTCTGCAGGTGTGTCGGAATCGACACATTTTTATTTTTCGTCTTTTTTCCAACTCGATGTAATTTTTTATCCTAGAGGGGGAGGCACTTCTCATATTTAGCATTTTTTTGTGAAAGTAATTTTTTTTTCATATTTTGTCATACCTTTTGGGTGTGCATGTGCTTTTCTAGGTATCCCTTTGTCACCCTTAATATAGTATCACTTTGATACATATGCTGCTCCCCACACCTTTATAGTGGTGTGTCTGCTTTGTTATGCTTAGAACTTTTGTCTAACTTTATATCAACTACTGATTGGCTCAGTTGGAGATTGGAGTTGGAATTTTATGCCAGAATTGTGGCAGTTTGGGCACAAAATGTTGCATATTATCTCACACCACTTTCTGATGAGCATAACCCTTTCCAGTTGACTGATATCTTCCGCGTGCATTCTGCACTTTTATCACTCCCATCAATAGAAATGACAATTCTCCTCCGTACTGTAGACAAGAATAGGGCATGTTCTATAATTTGAGGAATGGCCACACAGATCAGCAAAAAATACAGCCCCATAGAAATTAATTCATGGGGCTCATTGTGCTATCTACAGAAATGCAGATAGCACACAGATGAAAAAATGAAGATTACTGTTACCGGAAATTGGATTTTCCTAAACCCACGTCAGCACCACCAAAGAGAGGATCTGCCCCCAAAGACAGGAAACCTGTAGTACAAAAAGGCAGAGACTCCTCTCCCACTTCCGTATGTCTTTTCCGAGGATTTGAGGAACTATGCCCCATAAGGTTAGTATCATCTCTTTTTTTTTTTGCTGCAACACCAGTGAATAGTCATCCAATCACCAAGAAGAGGGAGGGAAATATGGGTGCTGTCGTGGGTTCAGGAGAATCTAATTACCGGTAAGAGTAATCTTCATTTTTCCCCTCACCCACGACAGCACCACGAGAGTGTAAACCAATGAAATTCTAGGGTGGGATAATAGCTGAAAGCACCTTTGAACCAAAAGATAAATCAGAAGGAGAATTCAACTGCAGACGATAGTGATTGAAAAAGGTAGAAGGTGAAGACCAGACTGCTGGTTTACAAATAACCTCAATAGTAACCGCAGCTTTCTCCGCCCAAGAGGTACAGATTGCCCTCGTAGAGTGAGTGTGAAGGCCTTCTGGAGGTTCACTTCCTGAAGATGAATAGGCCAGGGATACCGCGGAAGTGATCCATCTTGCCAAGGTTTTTTTAGACGCTTGCCGACCTTTATTCTTTCCCTGGAAAAGAATAAACATAGAGGAGGACTTCCTCCAATTTTTAGTCCTAGAAACGTAATGAAGTAAACATCTCCTAACATCTAGACAATGGAAAGTCTTTTCTTCCTCAGATATTGGATTCACAAAGAAAGATGGAAAGATAATTTCCTGAGACCTATGAAATCTGGTTGCTACTTTTGGAATAAATGCAGGGTCAGGTCTGATAACTACAGTACCCTATCATCTAGGATGGTAGTATAAGAAGCATTAATAGAGATCCCCTGATTCTCACTAATACTACGGGCTGAAGTAAGCGCCACCAAGAGACACAATTTAAGAGATAGTATACTAATTGGAATTTGCTCAATAGGTTCAAAGGAGTTTTTTGTTAGGGCATTCAGGGCAAGATTCAATTCCCAGGTAGCTACTCTTGGGGACAAGTTCAAAGTTGTTTTAGTGACTGACTTAAAAAAACGTATGACCCATGTGTTTGTAGAAATTTGTTTATCAAAGAGAGCCGAAGTCTGAACTCTTAAGGTGTTGGGGGACAACCCTATCTGCAAACCCCTCTGAAGGAACTCCAAGATTTTAGTAATTGGTGCCTGACATGGAAGGTCTGAAAAGAGTAACCCTGCAAATGACAAAAAAAAATTCCAGACTCTAGCATAGATGGAAACCGTAACTCTTTTCATACTCTTTAAGAGGGTATTTCTTACCTCATCAGAAAAACCTTTTCTAGCTAGAAGCTGCCTTTCAAGTTCCAGCCCGTCAGATACAGACTGTCTACCTGAGGGTGAAACACCGGCACCTGAGAAAGAAGATCGTTGGTTGTTGGGAGAACCCATGGATCAGTTACCGACAATCTCCTTAGTCAAGTGAACCATCATCTCTTGGGCCAAAATGGAGCGATTAGAATCACCCTCGCTCGATCCTCCCTTATCTTTTTCAAAACTCGTGGAACTATGGGGAAGGGTGGGAAGGCATAAGCTAGTGTAAAATTCCACCTGTGGAGAAAGGCATCTAGACCACAGGGGGATCCTTCCAGAGACAGGGAAAATAATGTTCTCACTTTCCTGTTTTGAATTGTAGCAAAAATGTCTACACATGGAAGACCCCAACTGTCTGTCATTTTTCTGAATATCCTTGGGTTCAGGCTCCATTCTCCCTGTGAGATTAAGTGGTGGCTCAGGAAATCTGCCTGTACATTCTCCACCCCTTTTATTTATACTGCCGAGAAAGACTTGCAGTTTCATTCTACTATCTTAAAAATGTTGGCCAGCACTGACATCAAACTTCGGCATTTGGTACCTTCCTGTTTGTTTACATAAGATACCACTGTACTGTTGTCTGACATTATTCTAAAGTTCCTGCCTGAAATCAATGGAAGAACCTGCAGAATTGCAAATTTTACCGCCATCAAATCCTTCGAATTGGAGGAGACAAATCTCAGATCTTCCTTCCATAATCCCTAAAAGGATAGGTTTTGAATACGGGTGCCCTAGCCCCAAGGACTTACATCGATCATCAAACATAGTAAGTCATTCACTATCCATGGTGTTCCCTGACTCAAATTGTCCATATTCAACCACCATCTCAGGTTGAGTAACGTCTTGGCTAAGATCTCTATCTTTAATTCTAAAGGTTGTTTCCCTTTCTGCCACTCCCATTAAAGGTCCTTTGAATGAAATTGTGCCCACATGACTGTAGGGATACATAAGGTTAGGCATCCCAGGATTGACATTCCTTTCCTTAATGAAATTTTCAGACATCTGATCAAGGTATGTATCTTTATCTTTATGTTCAAGATTTTTTCTTCCGGTAAAAAACACATCTGCCATCTGGAGTCTAGAATTAGACCCAGGAACTGTTGATGCATGTCTCCCTGGTCTCTGCTCTAATTAAGAAATCGTCTAAGTATGGGATAAAGAGTATGTATTTTTCTCGAATGTGAACTGACATTTCTGCCACCACTTTGGTGAAAATTCGGGGGGCCATAGACAACCCGAAGGGAAGGGCCTGGAATTGCCCTTATCTCCACTGCTATTCTTAAATACTTCTGATGTTCCTGATATATAAGTACATGAAAATAAACGTCTTTTAAGTCTAACACTGCCATGAAGCACTCTGGAAACAGAAGATTTATCTCTAACTTTATGGTCTCCATCCTGAATTTTTTTACCAACAAGAACCAATTGAACTTTTTGAAATTTATGATGGTTCTGAAAGAACCATCTGGTATTCTTACAAAAAAAGAGTAAAACCCTTCTCCTTTCTGACACTGGAACCAATACATTTTTCTCCTTTAGGGACAACACTTCTGACACTATAGCCTTTCCTTCTAACCCGGTGGATTTTGTTATTACGAATCTTGATGGAGGAAGAGAGCGGAATTCCAGTTTTAGACCCTGACTCAAGGTGTCCAAGATCCAAGGGCTTCTAGAAATTAGTTTCCATGCAGGAAGGAAATTCTTTAATCTTCCTCCCACATGGTACCTGGCGTCATTGTTGACTTAATTTTTTTCTCGTCTCTAAAGGATTTGTTAAAGAAAAAACCTTCCCCCCCCCCACTTCCCCCCGTCTCTGGGATTTAAATTTAAGATCCTTGTTTCTTTCCTCTCCTTCTCTATTGGACTGAAAGGGGCGAAAGGACCGACTATATATTCCTCTTGAGGAAAATAAGTTTTGCACAGGAAATTTCTTCTTCTTGTCTGCTGCTTTCTCTAGAAATTCATCCAATGATGAACCGAACAAATATTCCCCTTCACAGGGCACTGCACAAAGCCTCTTCTTTGACTGAAGTTTTTTAACCACAGAGCTCTGCGTGCAGAATTGGTCAAAGCAGAGGAACGAGCCGTTAACCTAATTGCATTTGCCGAGGCATCTGCCAACAAATCTGCTGCTTTCTTGATAGTTGGGAGTCCAGCTAAAATTTCTTCTCTAGGACACTTATTTTTTATTTGATCTTCCATCTCCGACAACCAGATTATTAAGGAGCGGGCTGTACAGGTCGAGGAGAAGGTCTGAAGGAAGAGGTAGACGCTTCCCAGGCTCCCTTTAAAAACCCCTCCACTTTCTTATTAAGGGATCTTTTCATGATCCCATGTCTTCAAAAGGTTGGGATGTCTTTTTTGCTACTTTGGAAATAGCGACATCTATCTTGGGCGCCTTATTCCAGGTGGCTGCTACCTCCTCAGAAAAAGGATATTTTCTCTTTATATTTTTTGAGATGTAGACCCTCTTATTAGGTCTTTTCCATTAATCCTTAATTAATGCTGACATGTTCTTGTGAATCAGGAAAGATCTTGGATGTTTTGTTTCAAGGCCACCAAACATTATATCCTGCACTGATCTCAGTTCCTTAGAATCTTCTATTCCCATAGTTGTTTTAACTGCTTTTAATAAAGGATCTACATCTTCAACTGAAAAGAAGGGCTTGCCTATGTCTTTTTCTTCATTTTCAGAAAAGTAAGATGAATCGTCCGAACAAGGATTTTTCAAAGATTGTAAATCTTCCCCCTCTTCTGAATCTGAGGAAACCACATCACATCGCATCTGCATTTTCCTATGCCTGTGCTCTTTAGTAGCACTGATCTTTTTAGATGCCTGGGACAAGTCAGATCTGACCAGTGACTGCAGACATTTGTAAAAAGATGGCAACTGCTCCGCCACCGTTTTATCAATGCAGGTCTGGCATAGCTTCTTCTCCTAATCAGATGCTAGCAAACATTTGCATATAGCACATTCTCTATTTCGCCTTTTAACCACGGCTTTTTTAGGCTTTCCTTGGAAAACACATATATACAATGCCATGGGAAAATAATAAGTATACATTGCCATAGGCCTCTTACCCCTCCAATAGGTACCAAGGCCGGAGTCGACGCTGAAACTTCCGCTGTGTCGTTTCTTTCTTCCTCCATAGTGGCTGCCAGACAATTATTGCGCTCCTAATCCAAAACGGTGTCGCTCTGCCAGGAACGCTGCTGTAACACTGAATTCAGTGTCTTTAACCGCCAGCAACACACTTCCGGGATTTGTGCCTTATCTGCACCTCCCCCGACGTCACGTGATGCGTCACGACGCCACGTCGCTCCAGGCCTCCTTCTGGAATCTTAACATAGAGTGGAGCAGAAGCTCCTCCCACCGGGTTAATCTGTCTTTTTACTGCTTTTAAGTTCACCCAGACGCACCCGCGATGCTTACTAGTTCTTTAAATCGCACGGAAGCGTCATGCCCTTCAGGCTCAGGAGCCCCCAGCCATGGCGCCTCTGCCGGACCCATCGCGCACCCCTATGCCGCGAATAAAGAAAAGGACTGCAGGTAACAAGGGCAACCACGGGGAGAGAAGACGAACCACAGGTTTCCCCTCCAAAGACAGGAAACCATGCTGAAGTGGGAGAGGAGTCCCCACCTTTTTGTACTACATGTCTTTGGGGGTGGATCCTCTCTCTCGTGGTGCTGTCGTGGGTGAGGGGAAAATACGGTTGTGTGCATAAGGCCTTAAGGTCATGGACCAATACACAAATCACTAACTTTTCAAAAAACTTTTGATAAGTCATAAAGATATATCAAAAGTTTAGATAGGTGGGGTCTGAGCACTGAGATCCCCACCATTCTCTAAAATGAGGAGACAGAACAGCGCGTTTATCAAGCTCTCTCTTCTCACTGCAAGAGATGTGCTCTACATAGGTCTATTGGCCCGTCTTCATTCCGTCCTCTGCAGCTGACAGCGTGCAATATGCATGTGCTTCTCTCCCCTCGCTCTAGAGATCGCTGGGGTTTCAGAACTCAGAACCCCACAATCTGAACTTTTAATATGTCTCTATGACATAGCAAAACTTTTTTTTTTTTAAGTTAGTGACCCTTTTAAAGTATAAAGTGTTAATTTCCTATTCTTTAGGGTCCATTCACACGTCCGCAGAATGGGTCCGCATTCGTTCCACAAATTGCAGAATGGGTGCGGACCCATTCATTCTCTATGGGGCAGGAATGGATGCGGACCGCATGCGGTCCGTGACTCCGGAAAAAAATAGAACATGTCCTATTCTTGCCCGCAATTGCGGACAAGAATAGGCAGTTCTATGGGGGTGCCGGCCGGGTGTATTGCGGATCCGCAATACACTACGGATGTGTGAATGGACCCTTAACAATAATTTCCTCTTGGAAAAGTTGTTGCAAAATTACTTTGATAAAGACACACAGAGGAGTCGGTAATGACAGTGAGTGTTCTATGCAGGTTACAGAAACCTAGAGGTGAAGGTCTACATATGCCCAATTCAGCTGCTGAAAGCCAGGATAAACTGATGCTCAATGGATTTAACTATTCTCTTAAATGGCAAGTCTGCCACCTTGTGGAAAAAGTTTGCATCAGCATTAATCCCAGAAAACCTTGCAGGAAAGCCGCTCTGGCACTATGTTCAACTCTATGACTCGGCTCTGTTGACATGTGACCAGAAAGCTTTCTATATGTTTTGTAAATGTGTTTGTAGTAACCAATGACAATGACGTAACTTGCAGGTGAGTCACAAACATCACCATTTCACCCACAGTGCAAAGTGTCTGGTTAGAAGGTCAGGAGAGGAGGACGAGTGAGGAAGCACAGACATTTCTGTGAGTATTAATGTTAACATGGTGATGTAAAGCTTGGCTGTAATAGTTCATTCGAGAGGGGAGCCATCAGAAGTAGCCATATTATTAGTCTATCCCTTTTGGCCTTAGTGATTAGACATCATTTAGTACATACTGCTTTCATGGTTATAACTTTATTATTGGGTTGTCTGTATCATTTTCTGCCTTTTTTTTAATAATCAAGAGGCTCTTGTTTGCTACATTTATATAGGAGCCACTATTTTTACCTCCATTGACTTTTTATTTATTTTTTTGTTTGTTTTTTACTGATTAGACTCTGTTCACATCTCATTATTTGAATATGTTTAGCCACATGCTAACTGCATCTATAAGGCCCCATAGGGCATGCCAAATAACTGTCCTTTTGTCATATGCAGGGTCAGTATGCGCATAGTTGCCAACAGTCCCAAATTTGTAGGGACTGACCCTAATTTTCTGAGACAATCCCTGCAAATTTTCGCTTTCCTGGGCTGAAAATGGGCAAGGACTGTGTAAGGTCCTGCACTGTTTGGGAAAGGGGGGAGGGGAGGGTGTTCATGGGGCAGCAACTATTCTTCCCAAATCTACCAACTGCAGATTTGTTAATAAGGCTACTTTCACACTTGCGGAAGTGTGATCCGGCAAGTAGTTCCGTCGCCGGAACTGCCTGCTGGATCTGGCAAATTGCATGCAAATGGACAGCATTTGTAGACGGATCTGGATGCGGATCCGTCTCACAAATGCATTGCAAGAATCAATCCGTCTTTCCGTTTTTCATACGGACAAACGGATCCCTTTCAAAAAAAAATTCACATTTTTACCGATCCGCACATGCGCAGACCGGAAGGACGGATCCGGCATTGCAGTATTTTTAATGCCGGATCCGGCACTAATACATTTCAACGTAAATTGACAACTGATCCGGAATTTTGGATGCATGCTGCGGTATTTCCTCCATCCAAAACGCCGTTCAGTGACTGAACTGATGACATCCTGATGCATCCTGAATGGATTTCTCTCCATTCAGAATGCATGGGGATGAAACTGATCAGTTTGCGGTATTGAGCCCCTATGACGGAAAAGAAAAATGCTAGTGTGAAAGTATCCTTATGCGTTGTTATGCTTTTTTTTTTTACTGTACAGGAAAGTGTAGTCTGCTACAGAGGAAAAAAGTAAAAAAATATATACCACAAATATACATTGGGGGTCATTTATCAAACTGGTGTAACGTAGAACTTGCTTAGCTGCCTATAGCAACCAATAAGATTCCACCGTTCATTTTGGACAGCTCCTTTGGAAAATGATTGGTTGCTATGGGCAACTAAGTCAGTTCTACTTTACACCAGTTAGATAAATGACCATGAGTGACATGCCACTGTATGTCTATACATTGACATATATCACAGCCCTCCATCAGAGGTATACATTGTGGACTACTCCTGACATATACTTCTTATGGGAGGAAAAACTTAGCTGTGAAAAGGGTTGTGCAGAGGTCTTTATATTGGTGACCTATCCACCAGATAGGTTATCAATATCATATCGGTGGGGGTCCGACATGCGGCACCCCCGCCGATTAGTTGTTTAAATAGGAGGCAGTATTCCACTGCCCGTCGTCCCTGAAGCAAGTGTAATTACAATTATTTGTTCTATACTTGCATGGAGCGCTGCCTCCTCTTCAAACAGCTGATCGTGGGGGTGCCGGGTGTCGGACCACAGTCAATCAGATATTGATGACTATCCTGAGGATAGGTCAATAGAAAACCCATACAGTTCCAAACAAAGCAGCTCTCACCTGCCTAGTTCGTCAAGAGCAATGATACAGCCTGGACGCGGCCGTGAGTATGTAGGAAAAAGGATTTTATCCAGCTCTGTAAGACAAAAAATCTTTATTTCTTGCGGTATAAAAACTCCAAAACACACATCGTAACAATTTACGCGTTTCGGACCATCACATATCGGTCCTTACTCATGATACATGCTACAATAACTCCATGGTATATATGTGCCTGTCACACCAATCCCAAAGGATTAAAAATGGACAAAACATTCTCTTTGCAAATAAAAAAACTTTAGTTAATAAAGGAAATAAGACACAGAAAAGTCATTAATTGTTTGACAATTCCTGATATTGCAAAATTAAATCATGCTTTCTATTTAAACCAGCGGGGCTGCATGTTAATGGTGAAACCCTTTCAATACCATGTACCACTAATGCCGCTGCATCACCACCATGTACAATAGCGGTGGTGGTGACCATAAAAGAAAGCTACTGAATCGGGAGGCTTACTGGATGTTCCAGTTGGAAACATGCAGCCCCGCTGGTTTAAATAGAAAGCATGATTTAATTTTGCAATATCATTAATTGTTTGACAATTCCTGACTTTTCTGTTTCTTACTTCCTTTATTAACTAAAGTTTTTTTATTTGTAAAGAGAATGTTTTGTCCATTTTTAACCCTCCATGTTTTGTGTGTCACGTGACACCTAAATCCTTTGGGATTGGTGTGACAAGCACATATATACCATGGAGTTATTGTAGCATGTATCATGAGTAAGGAGCGACATGTGATGGTCCGAAATGCGTAGATTGTTACGATGTGTGTTTTGGAGTTTTTATACCGCAAGAAATAAAGGTTAGTTCGTTTTACAGAGCTGGATCAATCATCCTTTTTCCAATATAAAACCCCTGCACAACCCCTTTAAATGGTCACTGTACTTTCATACAACTTTGCATACATATATGGTACAGGTGAATTTAAGAGACTTTGTAATATATTATTATCAGAAATATACCTCATCATAGGGTTATCTGCTGTTACCCCCAAACCCCCTGTCTCCCGCTTCTTTTTTTTAGCTAACATTCTCTTAGAAATTTAAGAGAAATCTATCTTGTGAGATCAAAGCAGGCTGCCTGTCCACCGAAGGATTGAATGATTAGATTAATTCATCTAACAAATGTCTAGAAGGAAGGGGGAGGAGGAGTGAGGAAGTGCAGAAAGACTAGACAGTGCACACATGATTCAGCAGATTCACAGACATGTTTCAACATGTTCATCAGCTAATAGCAAGTGTTCTCTAACAGCTTTATTCACATCTATACTGCTCAGTGTTGCTGTGCAATGTCCTTTACAGGACTTATGAATGATTCTGAGTGTTAAAGAGGAAGCAGAATCTCCTGTCTCTGTGTATATTCTGTGAAGAGCAGTCACTCTCCGTGCACCCGCTTAGAGACAACTGAGAATTACAAATGTAGCACAGGTCTGCTTTAAGTATACCACAGTATACTAGGCTAGGCTTGCCTTCTCAAAAAGCAATGTTTCTTGTAAATGTATGGTACTCCTAGCAATGTCTGTATTACATCCATAAGACATGTGTCTCAGTACTCCACAATTTTCCATCTAACAAATTCCACATGCCTTCATGTATAATTAGACACACATAGAGGCACAAAATGGGTCCATATGTCTTTGTGAGTGATGTATTTAAGATTTGTGTGACACCGATCCTCAATATAGTTGTGTGCCAAAGTCCTCATTGAGAAGGGGCCCCCTTTTATTACTTCGTTGTCTAAAGCAGACAGCCCCTTTAAGGGGATACCTCTCTCACACACTTGTGCCACGTTGTGAACTTGTGATCACCTGAACATGTGATTAACAGATGTACTCCGATACTAAGGGTGCTATTACACGTTCACAGCTGAGCCATAGTTATCAAATGCAGAATATTACTTATTGCTGCGCTGCACCTGTACTTGCAACTTGAAGCAGTGCAGATGCAGTCCATCAATCAGTGGTAAACCACGTGCAGGTACTGCAGCCCAAATGCACAAGTAATAGCTTCTTGCTAGAAATGGTAGAATTGGTTTATCAGGTTTAAGATTCGCAGGATTCACATCAAGGAATCAGTGGAGAAGATAATGTCATTGAAAGATGGCATTTAATATTCATTTTAGGTACAAGAAGAAACAGAGAATAGGAAAATGGGCATCAGACCCCTTACTGCTGATCTGGAATAAACCTTCTTAGCTAAAGTGCCTGGAAAAGTACTGCTGGTTCCATCAGTGGAAGTTTGTGTTTGTCTCCTTAAAAATGTGCGTGTTTACTTGCGGCCACTCCATAAAACTCAACATGGTCAGATTTTTTGCAGTGGACACAAAATTGCTTGTGAAACAGTCAGGCTGGCCCCCCAGAGAACCAGGCAATCCTCTGGTGGACCCCAAAGGTCCAGGAGATTAAAAAAAAAATATATATATACATTCTCAGCTGTCTTTGGAGACAATTACTTGCCACTAGGGTCTATTTCCGAATCAAAGCCTATTCTTGGCCCAAACCCCATATCCTCAATAAAGTCTAATTTACTCAGGCAGAACCCCAGTTTGACACTCTAGTTATGTTAAAGGTTCCTTAGTGAGTTGCAGCAATGCCATGTTAAAAACTGATATTTTCAACTTTGTCCTTGCTATTACTTCATGTTTTGTCTTCCCACAGTAATAAAAGCCATGGAGAATTCAGACACTGACAGTGACAAACTGAAGGTGGAAAATGAGGTCAATGTGAAAGAAGTGGCTTCACAGAATGAGGAAAGTATAACATCAGAGGAATTAGAAGTAATACCTGATGGTGCAGTATGCCAATTTTTTCTCTTAGGATGCTGCAGGTTTGGGGATAAATGTAGAAACTCCCACTCAGGTGTTCCTCCAGCATCCAGTCCTCATATGACAAAAGATAACAAAGGCAAAGGCAACCAAACACCTAAACCAAAGGGGAAAAAGCCTCCAATGAAGACAGCCAGTGATGTCATATCCCGGATTCAATGGGACGCACAGTTGCCAAAGGAACAATTTATAGTTGGTTACCTTGATAGATTCTTGGGAATAATTGAGAAACCTTTCTCTGCATTTTGTTGGGAAGATTTAGCATCCATCGGGGTAGATGTTCTTGCCATACCCAAACATCGCATTCAGCATTTCAAATATCAAGATTTGGTTGTGTGGGACAAGGCTAGTCGAATAGACAATGTATTTGGGTCAACAGGAAGCGGCCTGACAATCTTGGATATTATTGATCAGTATGAAACATTGATACAAGCAGAAATAAATAATTTGGATGATAACAATCAACAGGAGACTCTTGATGTGGCCGTTGAAGAAGATGATGCAGAAGAAGAACTTGAAGAGAGCTGTAATTCTTTAGCGCAAGAGGATACAAAAAAATTGAGGCCAACACATTTTATAGCAGTTCGTATAAGCAGTGGTGATTTGAGACAATCAGTAAAGGAGGTTCAAAACATCCTCCAAAAGCATAACCCAGATATGTCACAGTTTTGTATCCCATTGCCAGAACTTCACTTAACTTTGTGCCTTTTGCATTTGGAATCTCCAGAAGATATTGATGTTGCCTACATAGTGCTTCAAGAACTTAAAAGCGACATTCAACGTATTCTTCCCCCAAGTCTTATCCTAAGCTTCGATGGACTGAAGGATTTTCATTCACGTGTGCTCTACTTAAAACCTGCGCCCATTCCTGGCCTAGCAAGCTTTGTAAGCAGGCTAAATCAAAGTTTTCGTAGTAAAGGTTTGAAAATCATTGATCCACCACAATCCAACACCTTCCATATGACTGTAGCAAAAATTCCTAGGAACGTCGCTAGTAAAAATCCAAATCTTCTTTTCCTCCCAGAGGTGTACAGTACAGTTCAGCTCACCCATTTTGGGGCACAACATATTGATTGCCTTAGTTTCTGTTATGCTGGAAGCTCAAGACGAACTGATGGCTTTTATACAACACTTCTAGAATTACCTCTTTACTGATTCTATAATATAATTACACTGTATAACTGCATCAAAATTAATTTTCAATAGCAGAAATGAGCACCCAATTACTGTACATGGGTAGTACCTTAATATTGTTAACCCAAGACACCAACTGAATTTGTGACGCCATTAACATTTTATATATAGAAGAAACATACCTAAAAAGTTGGATTAGGCCTTATGCAATGCTGTGAGACATTTGCATGGAGCCTTTGGGTCCTGGAGGACAATCTCCCAATTTTTTCCCTGTTGAATTTGTACAGAATCTGACAAAAATAAATCATATGCCTTTGTATGAAATCAGAGGCATACAGATGTACAGCCAAGGCCTAGCTTTGTATGTTCACAGCTTTACTTGAATTGACCCTAGACTGCAGCCTTTATTATGGTTCAGAGCTATATCCTTACTTCTGCTGGTAGTAGATCAGAATTCTCCTAGCATTCCTTGCTGGTCTAATGTTTAAAAAAAACAACAAAACAATGCCAGGCACAACCCATAGACAGGTGTGGTGCTGTTTTTGATAGAAAATAGCCATGTTTTCTAATCCTGTCTCTGTCGGAATGCTTATTGCCTGCATCCATTGGCAACCAGTAGAACTGTGAATGTAGCTCTAAGCTATAATACAGGATATGTCTCAGGATCAGTGCAAAATTTGTAACGTATTTACAGTTGCAAGAAAAAGTATGTGAACCCTTTGTAATTATATGGATTTCTGCACAAATTGGTCATAAATTGTGATCTAATCTTCATCTAAGTCACAACAATAGACAATCACAGTCTGCTTAAACTAATAACACACAAATAATTAAATGTTACCATGTTTTTATTGAACACACCATGTAAACATTCACAGTGCAGTTGGAAAAAGTATGTGAACCCTTGGATTTAATAACTGGATGAACCTCCTTTGGCAGCAATAACTTCAACCAAAAGTTTCCTGTAGTTGCAGCTCAGACGTGCACAACGGTCAGGAGTAATTCTTGATCATTCCTCTTTACAGAACTGTTTCAGTTCAGCAATATTCTTGGGATGTCTGGTGTGAAGCGCTTTCTTGAGGTCATACCACAGCATCTCAATCGGGTTGAGGTCAGGACTTTGACTGGGCCACTCCAGAAGGCGTATTTTCTTCTGTTTAAACCATTCTGTTGTTGATCTACTTCTATGCTTTGGGTCGTTGTCCTGTTGCAACACCCATCTTCTGTTGAGCTTCAGCTGGTGGACAGATGGCCTTAAGTTCTCCTGCAAAATGTCTTGATAAACTTGGGAATTCATTTTTCCTTCGATGATAGTAATCCGTGCAGGCCCTGGCGCATCAAAACAGCCCCAAACCATGATGCCGCCACCACCATTCTTCACAGTTGGGATGAGGTTTTGATGTTGGTGTGCTGTGCCTCTGTTTATCCACACATACTGTTGTGTGTTTCTTCCAAACAACTCAGCTTTGGTTTCATCTGTCCACAGAATATTTTGCCAGTACTGCTGTGGAACATCCAGGTGCTCTTGTGCAAACTGTAAATGTGCAGCAATGTTTTTTTTGGACAGCAGTGGCTTCCTTTGTGGTATCCTCCCATGAAATCCATTCTTGTTTAGTGTTTTACGTATCGTAGATTCGCTTACAGGGATGTTAGCATATGCCAAGTCTTTAGCTGACACTCTAGGATTCTTCTTCACCTCATTGAGCAGTCTGCCCTGTGTTCTTGTAGTCATCTTTACAGGACGGCCACTCCTAGGGAGAGTAGCAGCAGTGCTGAACTTTCTCCATTTATAGACAATTTGTCTTACCGTGGACTGATGAACAGCAAGGCTTTTGGAGATACTTTTATAACCCTTTCCAGCTTTATGCAAGTCAACAATTCTTAATCGTAGGTCTTCTGAGAGCTCTTTTGTGCGAGGCATCATTCACATCAGGCAATGCTTCTTGTGAAAAGCAAACCCAGAACTGGTGTGTGTTTTTTTTATAGGGCAGGGCAGCTGTAACCAACACCTCCAATCTCATCTCATTGATTGGACTCCAGTTGGCTGACACCTCACTCCAATTAGCTCTTGGAGATGTCATTAGTCTAGGGGTTCACATACTTTTTCTACCTGCACTGTGAATGTTTACATGGTGTGTTCAATACAAACATGGTAACATTTAATTCTTTGTGTGTTATTAGTTTAAGCAGACTGTGATTGTCTATTGTTGTGACTTAGATGAAGATCAGATCACATTTTATGACCAATTTGTGCAGAAATCCATATCATTCCAAAGGGTTCACATACTTTTTCTTGCAACTGTACATGGTTTTTCCACATTTATATAGAGTATGTCTATATGTAAATTGTATAATTTTTTCCAAAAGTGGACATACTGTAACTCTTTAAATCTCCTTGGGTGCTATGCAATCTATCTTGCAGTGTGTATATCAGCAAATCAATATATGCAACATGTCTATAAAATAAAGCTTTCTATATGAAAAGTGAAGTTTTTACCTTGCTTCGCCTGGTTACTCATTTGATGAGTCCCGTTACATTGCTGCAATGAAGCCATGCTTGTAAATCTAAGCTATGTAAGTCCACATTAAAAATTGTGGCTGCATTTTGCCATCTGTATTGTCAAGCAAAATGCAGACTCCTCATGGTTCAACTGAACCAAACTTGGATCACTGTAGGGTTCTATGGAGATCTAAGGTCCGTTCTCTTGAACCGTGGGGAGCCTGGGTCTTGGTGTCATGGTACAGATGCTAAAATGAAGCTGCTTAAAGGGGTTATCCCAGGACTAATGTTAAAAAATTTAAATCAATCATCATATAGTACATGACAACTTCATTCTAACAAAGACACAACCAGCTCTGTACCTCACATGGATCCAGAGATCTCCCCATTCATTGCTCTGCTACATTTATATCAAGCTGACAGCTCAAGGGGAGTGTCTTTTCTGTTACAGCTAAGAGGGCGTGTCCATGATCTCCCTATCACAGTTCAGGAGGCAGTTGAAGGATGAAACTGAGCATGTGCGGCCTTCTCAGTGAGCAGGACAAAGAAATAAGAAAAAAAAACAGCAGGTGGCGCTATACACATACATTTTATTGAATAACTCAGTGGCTATGCAAAATTTTTTATTACATGCAATTACAAAAGTATTCAGACCCAGGTGCTGGTTTGAAAACTGTAGAATATTTTTCATCTTAATGTGGCTTACATTTAGGGTTCACGCACACGACTTTATGTATTTTGCAGTCCGCAAAAAATGGATTTGCAAAAAATACGAATGATGTCCGTGTGCATTCTGTATTTTGTGGAACGGAACAGAGGGGCCCTAATAGAACAGTTCTATCCTTGTCTGTAATTGCGGACAATAAGGGTTCATTCACACGTCTGCAACTTGGGTCCGGATCCGTTCCGTAATTTTGCGTAACGGGTGTGGACCCATTCATTTTCAATGGGGCCGGAACGGATGCGGACAGCACACTATGTGCTGTCCGTATCCGCATTTACGAAATCCGCAATTCCGTTCCCCAAAAAAATATAACATGTCCTTTTCTTGTCCGCAGCTGCGGACAAGAAAAGGCATTTTCTATTATAGTGCCGCAATGTGCGGTATGCGAAATGCGGAACGCACATTGCCGGTGTCTGTGTTTTGTGGATCCACACTTTGCAGACTGCAAAACACCTACGGACGTGTGTCCTAATAGGAAAAAAATTTTGCGGAGCGGAAATACAGACATACGGAAACGGAATGCACCTTCCATTTTTTTTTTTTCAGACCCATTGAAATGAATAGTTCCACATACGGTCCTAAAAAAAAAAAACGGAACAGTCACGGAAAGAAAATACGTTCGTGTGCATGAGCCCTTATTTACATGAATTTTGCATGTTCTCCCTATATTTGCCTGAGTTGTCTCCAACTTGTAAATTAAATTGCTCTATGGACTCTTGCATACGAACGTTTTTTTTTTGCCGTTTAGGTTCTGTCTTTTGCGTTCCGTATACGGACCGTAAACAGAACCATTCACTTCAACGCATCCTCAAAAAAAAGGAAGGTACTCCGTATGCCTTCCATTTCCGTATTTCCGTTCCGTTCAAAGATAGAACATGTCCTATTATTGTCCGCATAACGGACAAGGATAGGACTGTTCTATCAGGGGCCAGCTGTTCCGTTACGCAAAAAATGGAATGCACACGGACGTAATCCGTTTTTTTGCGGATCCGTTTTTTGCAGACCGCAAAATACTGAAAAAGCCATATGGTCGTGTGCAAGAGGCCTGTGTGTGATGTTGAGTCAGTTTTTGCTATGTTATAATACAAGCTAGATCAGATCAATAAAAACACTATCTACTACCATGGGTTTTGTAGTGACAATATTAGTGTGAAGGTGGGTTCACATATAACATATTTGCTGTCCGCATCCGGTGCTCCGTTCCGTGGCCCCGCAAAAAAAATAGAACATGTCCTATTCTTGTCCGTTTTGCGGACAAGAATAGGCATTTCTACAAATTGCGGAAGGCACACGGGCGGCTTCCGTTTTTTGCGGATCCGCGGGTTGCGAACCGCAAAAAGCGGCACGGTCGTGTGTATGAGGCCTTATGGTTATAGTTTCTAATGTGCTCACAGAACTCATGGGGCCAGATTTATCATTACTCTGACAGCTCACTCCACTTTCACATATGGCTGAAGTCAGATTTATGATTGGCCTTTTAAGACGTGGTTTGAAGGTAGCAGTTTATCCGTCAGTAAGCAGCTTTACAAAAGTCGCACATCTTTATGAAAAAGTCGCACGACTTTACGAAAAAGTCGCATGTTCTATTAAAAAGTCTCATAAGATAAGCATGGTCCTCACTGGAGTGAAATTGCAACTTTTTTTGCGACTTTTCAAATTGTCGCAATAGTAAATCTGTCTAGAGATTCATTTACATAAGAAAACACACCCACTTTCAGAAAACTGGCGAGCATAGTGCAGAGCAGAAAAAGTCGCCAATTTTTGAGCAGTTTTAGTGTTTGCGCAAAAATTTGCGACTTTTTCACTCCATTATTCTGACTTGAGCTAATGATAAATCTGGCCAAGGCCTTTTCCAGTCACAGAGCACTCTCCTAGCTGACCCAAGAAACACAACAGTCTGGTTTAGGGTCAAGATGTTGGAATCAGTCCACAACCACTCAGCAGGGTTCTCACTCTACAGCATACATCCTCAAACTGCGGCCCTCCAGCTGTTGCAAAACTACAACTCCCAGCATGCCCGAACAGCCTACAGATATCAGCCTACAGCAGGGCATTGTGGGAGTTGTAGTTTTACAACAGCTGGAGGGCCGCAGTTTGAGGATGCCTGCTCTACAGTAACAAATGCTGGTCCAACTCCTGTTCACGACCTCCTCTGGATCTAGGAGTATCAGTCCAGTGCATACTTATCCCACACCTGACAGGTTCTCTGTACTCTCCAAACACAAACTGTCTCCACACTATAGACCAGGGATCAGCAACCTTACGCACTGCAGCTGAGGTGAAAATACAACCCCCAGCATCAGTGGCGTAGCGTGGGGGAGGGGGGGGGGGCCATTGCCCCGGGCGCAAAATTGCAGGGGGCGCCAGGCAGCAAGCACTTTAACCACCTTCCGACCGCCTAACGCAGGGATGCGTCCTGCGGGCGGCCGGGTTATTCCTCCTGGACGCATCGGCGCGTCATCTCGCGAGATTTCCTGTGAACGCGCGCTCACAGGAGCGCGCGTTCACAGGATCGCGAGGTAAACGAGTTGATCTACAGCCTGCCAGCAGTGATCATTCGCTGGCAGGCTGTAGATAAGTTTTTTTTTAACATCAGAAAGGTATATTAGACGCTGTTTTGTTAACAGCGTCTGATATACCTGGTCCTCTGGTGGTCCCTTTTGCTTGGATCGACCACCAGAGGACACAGGCAGCTCTGTAAGTAGCACCAAGCACCACACTAAACCACACGTGGTTTAATCTAGCATGTATTCTGTTTGGTTCAAATGACGTCTGTGTTGTTTCTGGGGCTTCTTTCCCCAGGTGTGGCTATTGTGGTGATTTTAACCTTCTCTATTTATTGTTGTTTCTCCCACCATGCTGTGCGGTTTATAGCTTCAGTTTGAGTTGTGGAGAGATGGTGTGTGGATCTCGGCTGAGTTCCTGGTGTTGCTATAGCCACTTGAAGTGAAGTGTTTTCTTTCCCCTTTGTATTTTGTTTGGGTTATTTTATGTGTTGCATTTCCCTGTAGAGTTGAGCGAACACCTGGATGTTCGGGTTCGAGAAGTTCGAATAAAAATGAATAAAAATAAAAATAAAATAAATAAAAATTAACCAATATCAATTGGAGAGAGGTCCCATAGCAGAGAATCTGGCTTCACGTCAGCAGAGAATCAGTCTCTTCATGCCATAGCAGAGAATCTGGCTTCACGTCACCCACCACTGTAACAGTCCATTGTCAGATATTTAGGCCCAGGCACCCTGGCAGAGGAGAGAGGTCCCGTAACAGAGAATCTGGCTTCATGTCAGCAGAGAATCAGTCTGCATGTCCTAGCAGAGAATCATGCTTTACGTCACCCAACACTGGAACAGTCCATTGTCAGATATTTAGGCCCAGGCACCCAGGCAGAGCAGAGAGGTCCCGTAACAGAGAATCTGGTTTCATGTCAGCAGAGAATCAGTCTGCATGTCCTAGCAGAGAATCATGCTTTACGTCACCCAACACTGGAACAGTCCATTGTCAGATATTTAGGCCCAGGCACCCAGGCAGAGGAGAGAGGTCCCGTAACAGAGAATCTGGCTTCATGTCAGCAGAGAATCAGTCTGCATGTCCTAGCAGAGAATCATGCTTTACGTCACCCAATACTGGAACAGTCCTTTGTCAGATATTTAGGCCCAGGCACCCAGGCAGAGGAGAGAGGTCCCGTAACAGAAAATCTGGCTTCATGTCAGCAGAGAATCAGTCTGCATGTCATAGCAGAGAATCGGGCTTTACGTCACCCAACACTGGAACAGTCCATTGTCAGATATTTAGGCCCAGGCACCCAGACAGAGGAGAGAGGTCCCATAACAGAGATTCAGGCTTCATGTCAGCAGAGAATCAGTCTGCATGTCATAGCAGAGAATCATGCTTTACGTCACCCAACACTGGAACAGTCCATTGTCAGATATTTAGGCCCAGGCAACCAGGCAGAGGAGAGAATCAGGCTTCACGTCACCCACCACTGGAACAGGCCACTGGAACAGGCCACTGTCAGATATTTTTAGGCCCAGTCACCCAGGCAGAGGAGAGAGGTCCCGTAACAGAGAATCTGGCTTCATGTCAGCAGAGAATCAGTCTGCATGTCCTAGCAGAGAATCATGCTTTACGTCACCCAACACTGGAACAGTCCATTGTCAGATATTTAGGCCCAGGCACCCAGGCAGAGGAGAGAGGTCCCGTAACAGAGAATCTGGCTTCATGTCAGCAGAGAATCAGTCTTCATGTCATAGCAGAGAATCAGGCTTCACGTCACCCACCACTGGAACAGGCCACTGTCAGATATTTTTAGGCCCCGACACCCAGACAGAGGAGAGAGGTCCCATAACAGAGATTCAGGCTTCATGTCAGCAGAGAATCAGTCTTCATGTCATAGCAGAGAATCAGGCTTCACGTCAACCACCACTGGAACAGGCCACTGTCACATATTTAGACCCAGGCAGAGGAGAGAGGTCCCATAACAGAGATTCAGGCTTCATGTCAGCAGAGAATCAGTCTTCATGTCATAGCAGAGAATCAGGCTTCACGTCACCCACCACTGGAACAGGCCACTGTCAGATATTTTTAGGCCCCGGCACCCAGACAGCGGAGAGGTTCATTCAACTTTGGGTTGCCCCGCAATATAATGGTAAAATGAAAATAATAATAGGATTGAATGAGGAAGTGCCCTGGAGTACAATAATATATTGTTAAGGGGAGGTAGTTAATGTCTAATCTGCACAAGGGATGGACAGGTCCTGTGGGATCCATGCCTGGTTCATTTTTATGAACGTCAGCTTGTCCACATTGGCTGTAGACAGGCGGCTGCGTTTGTCTGTAATGACGCCCCCTGCCGTGCTGAATACACGTTCAGACAAAACGCTGGCCTCCGGGCAGGCCAGCACCTCCAAGGCATAAAAGACTAGCTCTGGCCACGTGGACAATTTGGAGACCCAGAAGTTGAATGGGGCCGAACCATCAGTCAGTACGTGGAGGGGTGTGCACAGGTACTGTTCCACCATGTTATTGAAATGTTGCCTCCTGCTAACACGTTCCGTATCAGGTGGTGGTGCAGTTAGCTGTGGCGTGGTGACAAAACTTTTCCACATCCCTGCCATGCTAACCCTGCCCTCAGAGGAGCTGGCCGTGACACAGCTGCGTTGGCGACCTCTTGCTCCTCCTCTGCCTTCGCCTTGGGCTTCCACTTGTTCCCCTGTGACATTTGGGAATGCTCTCGGTAGCGCGTCTACCAACGTGCGCTTGTACTCGCGCATCTTACTATCACGCTCCAGTGCATGAAGTAAGGTGGGCACATTGTCTTTATACCGTGGATCCAGCAGGGTGGCAACCCAGTAGTCCGCACACGTTAAAATGTGGGCAACTCTGCTGTCGTTGCGCAGGCACTGCAGCATGTAGTCGCTCATGTGTGCCAGGCTGCCCAGAGGTAAGGACAAGCTGTCCTCTGTGGGAGGCGTATCGTCATTGTCCTGCGTTTCCCCCCAGCCACGCACCAGTGATGGGCCCGAGCTGCGTTGGGTGCCAGCCCGCTTTGAACCTGATTCATCCTCATCCTCCTCCACCCCCTCCTCATCCTCGTCCTCCAGTAGTGGGCCCTGTCTGGCCACATTTGTACCTGGCCTCTGCTGTTGCAAAAAAACTCCCTCTGAGTCACTTCGAAGAGACTGGCCTGAAAGTGCTAAAAATGACCCCTCTTCCTCCTCCTCCTCCTCCTGGGCCACCTCCTCTTCCATCATCGCCCTAAGTGTTTTCTCAAGGAGACATAGAAGTGGTATTGTAACGCTGATAACGGCGTCATCGCCACTGGCCATGTTGGTGGAGTACTCGAAACAGCGCAACAGGGCACACAGGTCTCGCATGGAGGCCCAGTCATTGGTGGTGAAGTGGTGCTGTTCCGCAGTGCGACTGACCCGTGCGTGCTGCAGCTGAAACTCCACTATGGCCTGCTGCTGCTCGCACAGTCTGTCTAACATGTGCAAGGTAGAGTTCCACCTGGTGGGCACGTCGTATATGAGGCGGTGAGCGGGAAGGCCGAAGTTACACTGTAGCGCAGACAGGCGAGCAGCGGCAGGATGTGAACGCCGGAAGCGCGAACAGACGGCCCGCACTTTATGCAGCAGCTCTGACATGTCGGGGTAGTTGTGAATGAACTTCTGCACCACCAAATTTAGCACATGCGCCAGGCAAGGGATGTGCGTGAAACCGGCTAGTCCCAGAGCTGTAACGAGATTTCGCCCATTATCGCACACCACCAGGCCGGGCTTGAGGCTCACCGGCAGCAACCACTCGTCGGTCTGTGTTTCTATACCCCCCCACAACTCCTGTGCGGTGTGGGGCCTGTCCCCCAAACATATGAGTTTCAGAACGGCCTGCTGACGTTTACCCCGGGCTGTGCTGAAGTTGGTGGTGAAGGTGTGTGGCTGACTGGATGAGCAGGTGGAAGAAGAGGAGGAGGAAGCTGAGTAGGAGGAGGAGGAGACAGGAGGCAAAGAATGTTGCCCTGCGATCCTTGGCGGCGGAAGGACGTGCGCCAAACAGCTCTCCGCCTGGGGCCCAGCCGCCACTACATTTACACAGTGTGTTAGGGAGATATAGCGTCCCTGGCCGTGCTTACTGGTCCACGTATCTGTGGTTAGGTGGTCCTTGCCACAGATAGCGTTGCTCAGTGCACACTTGATTTTATCGGATACTTGGTTGTGCAGGGAAGGCACGGCTCTCTTGGAGAAGTAGTGCCGGCTGGAAACAACATACTGTGGGACAGCAAGCGACATGAGCTGTTTGAAGCTGTCTGTGTCCACCAGCCTAAATGACAGCATTTCATAGGCCAGTAGTTTAGAAATGCTGGCATTCAGGGCCAGGGATCGAGGGTGGCTAGGTGGGAATTTACGCTTTCTCTCAAATGTTTGTGAGATGGAGAGCTGAACGCTGCCGTGTGACATGGTTGAGATGCTTGGTGACGCAGGTGGTGGTGTTGGTGGTACATCCCATGTTTGCTGGGCGGCAGGTGCCAACGTTCCTCCAGAGGTGGAGGAAGAGGCCGAGGCGGCGGCAGCAGCAAAAGAGGCCGAGGCGGCAGCAGCAGAAGAGGTAGCAGGGGGAGCCTGAGTGAGTTCCTTGTTTTTAAGGTGTTTACTCCACTGCAGTTCATGCTTTGCATGCAGGTGCCTGGTCATGCAGGTTGTGCTAAGGTTCAGAACGTTAATGCCTCGCTTCAGGCTCTGATGGCACAGCGTGCAAACCACTCGGGTCTTGTCGTCAGCACATTGTTTGAAGAAGTGCCATGCCAGGGAACTCCTTGAAGCTGCCTTTGGGGTGCTCGGTCCCAGATGGCGGCGGTCAGTAGCAGGCGGAGTCTCTTGGCGGCGGGTGTTCTGCTTTTGCCCACTGCTCCCTCTTTGTCTTTTGCTACGCTGTTGACTCGGTCTCACCACTGCCTCTTCCTCCGAACTGTGAAAGTCAGTGGCACGACCTTCATTCCATGTGGGGTCTAGGACCTCATCGTCCCCTGAATCGTCTTCCACCCAGTCTTGATCCCTGACCTCCTGTTCAGTCTGCACACTGCAGAAAGACGCAGCAGTTGGCACCTGTGTTTCGTCATCATCAGAGACGTGCTGAGGTGGTATTTCCATGTCCTCATCATCAGGAAACATAAGTGGTTGTGCGTTAGTGCATTCTATCTCTTCCACCCCTGGGGAAGGGCTAGGTGGATGCCCTTGGGAAACCCTGCCAGCAGAGTCTTCAAACAGCATAAGAGACTGCTGCATAACTTGAGGCTCAGACAGTTTCCCTGATATGCATGGGGGTGAGGTGACAGACTGATGGGCTTGGTTTTCATGCGCCATCTGTGCGCTTTCTGCAGAAGACTGGGTGGGAGATAATGTGAACGTGCTGGATGCACTGTCGGCCACCCAATTGACTAATGCCTGTACCTCCTCAGGCTTTACCATCCTTAGAACGGCATTGGGCCCCACCAAATATCCCTGTAAATTCTGGCGGCTACTGGGACCTGAGGTAGTTGGTACACTAGGACGTGTGGCTGTGGCAGAACGGCCACTTCCTCTCCCAGCACCAGAGGGTCCACTAACACCACCACGACCATGTCCGCGTCCGCGTCCCTTACTAGATGTTTTCCTCATTGTTACCGTTCACCACAATAAGAAAAATATTATTCGGGCCAATGTATTGAATTCAAAATCGGGCCTTTTTTTACAGACACCTAACACTATCTGGCTATCTATTTAGGTACCGTATTACACTAATACAGGTACACCAGTAATGACAGATTTAGCTGAATACAAATTTGAGGCCTATTATTTAGGCAATGGGTGACAGGTATATGTTTACGGACAGAATTAGACTTGGATCTGCACTGTAGCGTGTGTGTGAAGTTCTTGAGAATGACCCTATCAGCACCTTGAATCTAATCTACTCTTTTAGGGATAGATTTAAAGTAGGCCTGATACAGCAGAAACCACTAATTTTGAGAATTGCAAAATTGGGAATTGTTTTTCAACCCAGAACAAAAACTGTGCTTTGACGGACACTAAAAATAACTTGACCAGCTAAAACAGTAATGACAGATTTGGATGAATATAAATGTGAGGCCTATTTTTTAGGCGCTGGGTGACAGGCTCAACTTGCCCCTGATGTAGTATATGGCCAAAAAATAACCACACTATTGATGGTTAAATGCACTTGATGAAAGCTTGACCCTGATGTAGGATATAGCAAAAAATAACCACACTATTGATGGTTAAATGCACTTGGGGGACAGGCTCAGCTTGCCCCTGATGTAGTATATGGCCAAAAAATAACCACACTATTGATGGTTAAATGCACTTGATGACAGCTTGACCCTGATGTAGGATATAGCAAAAAATAACCACACTATTGAAGGTTAAATGTACTTGGTGGCAGCTTGTGCTGGCGCACCACAAGCCACAAAATGGCCGCCGATCACCCCAGAAAAAAGTGACTGAAAAACGCTCTGGGCAGCCTAAAAACACTGAGCAATTGAATAGTAGCAGTTCAATGATCCACAGCTGTAGATCGATCACTGAATGAAGTCTTTTGGAGGAGTTAATCACTCCCTAATCTCGCCCTAACATCGCAGCTGCAACCTCTCCCTACACTTGAATCAGCAGAGTGACGTGCAGCGCTACGTGACCCAAGCTTATATAGAGGCTGGGTCACATGCTGCACTGGCCAATCACAGCCATGCCAATAGTAGGCATAGCTGTGATGGCCTCTTGGGGCAAGTAGTATGACGCTTGTTGATTGGCTGCTTTGCAGCCTTTCAAAAAGCGCCAAGAAAGCGCCGAACACCGAACTCGAACCCAGACTTTTATGAAAATGTTCGGGTTCGGGTCCGTGTCACGGACACCCCAAAATTCGGTACGAACCCGAACTATACAGTTCGGGTTCGCTCATCCCTATTTCCCTGTCATTTGTATTAAGGCCTGAGAGAGACTCCTGTTCGTCCTTCCTTTTGTAGGAACAGGTTGTCTCAGTCCAGACATTAGTACCAAGGTCCTATAGGGTGAGTTAGGACATTAGGTATTCCTGTGTATGAACTCACCTACCTCTGGGATCTGTTCATACTGCACCTCATACTGCACTCCCCTGCATAACTGAAACGGGACGGATCCGTTTTGCAGCCCATAGACTTCTATTATGACGGAATGATTAACGGAATGCCTCTAAAAGGCATTCCGTTATGCATTCCGTCATAGAATTACGCTATGGTCCGTGGTAACAGAATCCATAACGCAATTCATCTTTTACCATCAAACGAAGTGTGAACGAATTTCAAAATATGAAATTGGCTCATGTATAGTCCTGTATATTATACTGCACCCCATGTATAGTCCTGTATATTACACTGCACCCCATGTACAGTCCTGTATATTATACTGCACCCCATGTATAGTCCTGTATATTATACTGCACCCCATGTATAGTCCTGTATATTACACTGCACCCCATGTACAGTCCTGTATATTATACTGCACCCCATGTATAGTCCTGTATATTATACTGCACCCCATGTATAGTCCTGTATATTTTACTGCACCCCATGTATAGTCCTGTATATTATACTGCACCCCATGTAATGTCCTGTATATTATATTGCACCCCATGTATAGTCCTGTATATTATACTGCACCCCATGCATAGTCCTGTATATTATACTGCACCCCATGTATAGTCCTGTATATTATACTGCACCCCATGCATAGTCCTGTATATTATACTGCACCCCATGTATAGTCCTGTATATTATACTGCACCCCATATATAGTCCTGTATATTATACTGCACCCCATGCATAGTCCTGTATATTATACTGCACCCCATGCATAGTCCTGTATATTATACTGCACCCCATGCATAGTCCTGTATATTATACTGCACCCCATGTATAGTCCTGTATATTACACTGCACCCCATGTATAGTCCTGTATATTACACTGCACCCCATGTATAGTCCTGTATATTACACTGCACCCCATATACAGTCCTGTATATTACACAATAATCCACTGTATGAGAAATATCTTTAAAATGTTTTATTGTGAAAATAATGTCTCATACACAATATATCACTCCCATCATCTCACAATCTATTACTCCCATCATCTCACAATTCGGGTCAGATTAACAGTAAAACAGTCCCTAGCAACCAATCACAGTGCTGCTTTCATTTGTCCAAAGCATTTTTATTAGTGAAAACTGAGAGGTTGAGAGATTTAGATGGAGATGGGACAGATGTGGTGAAATGGTCAAAAAGAAAAACAGTTCTTGTTGCCCATAGCGACCAATCACAGTGCAGATTTTATTTTTTTATAGAATACGAAATGAAATCTGCACTTCGTAGATTGAAATCTGCACTGTGATTGGCTGCTACAGGGACCAAAGTCCTCTGGAGTCATATAGCCCCACCCCTCATCCCAAAATCTATGTGAAAAGAATGAAAAAACATGAAGAAAATTTCAGGCAAGAACATGTATGTACATGATATGATATAAAAAAAAGTGTGAGTCCAGTACATCCAATATGGCCGCTCTCATGTTAAGGCACTTCTTGTGATGTCATCAATAGATGCTTGTCCCCCTGACCCCCCCTCCTCTGGCATGACCTTTTTACTTGTGATGTCATAATGGGGCATGACTCATTTACTTATGACATAATAATCAGGGGGTGTGGTCTAATTCCATAAATTGGGGTCACGCCCTGACAGCAGTGTCAGTATCTCTAGCTGGCTCTCACCATGGGGAAGTCCTGGAAGAAGAGGAGGTTGGTGCCAAAGACGATTCCTGTGGTGAATGCTGTAGAGAAAATGGATGTCGGCCCTCGACAGTATCCCGATGACGTTGACATGAAGTCCGATAACGGTGATGATGATAAAATGAATGTTGGCCCTCGCCAATATCCGGACGATGTGGAGATGGAGGACCTTCCGGGGAACACTACCAACATCAGGGCCTCAAGTACCCGGAAGAGAAAGCGGCCATCTTGTATAATCTGCCGCCGGCTGTAACATCTGCCGATAGGCCCTTACTATACCATCTGCCCCTTGGCCACCATATAACATCTGCCGCCTGGGGCCATTTACCATCTGCGGCTTGGGGCCATTTACCATCTGCGGCTTGGGGCCATTTACCATCTGCAGCTTGGGGCCCATTTACCATCTGCAGCTTGGGGCCCACTTACCATCTGCAGCTTGGGGCCCACTTACCATCTGCAGCTTGGGGCCCACTTACCATCTGCAGCTTGGGGCCATTTACCATCTACCCCTTGGGGCCCACTTACCATCTACCCCCTGGGGCCCACTTACCATCTACCCCTTGGGGCCCACTTACCATCTATAGATGGTTTCTACCATCCAAACCATCTGAAATTCCAATGAAGACGAGCAGAGCACCACCAGGTCCGGTAAGTTTGGCCGCTTCCCTCCGTCTTCTCCTTGTGTTTTTGTAAACAGTTTTTTTATTTGGGTATTTTCTCTTCTAGGATCCGACTACAAATTAACATCAGGAACCTCTGGTGACAATATTCTGTCCCTGAAAATCTGCCAGAGGTGCGACCCCCGACCTCCTCTCTACAAGTTAGCGGACCTGAATCCAGCCAATCCTGAAGACAGAGCCAGAGCTAAAAAAGAATCATTTAAAACCTAAAACCTTTTACAAATAAAAATAGTGTTTTTTTTTAAGAAAAAATGGTGTTTTATTTCTCTTAATTATCAAATTGCACAAATCGTACTCAGACCCTATTTTCTATGGGCACCCTAGGGGTATAAGAGCTGGATCCTGAAGAGGTGAGCTACCAATTTTTAAAAGCGTTATATTTAAAGTCACACATTTTTGCACAAAATCTGCATGTGCTATAGTTTGTGACTTTTATTATAGCCGGAAAACTAGTACAAGTCTCAAAATAAATGACCCCCAAGGTAATACTCCACCCACTAGTTTTATGTTTTATCTCCATTAAGGGTATGTTAATAAAGTGTGAGCCCATTACATTCAAGATGGCCGCTCTGATGCTAAGCCACCCTTTGTGATGTCATCATTAGAATCCTGGCATGGTCACACGTTTTGTGATGTCATCATTAGAATCCTGGCACGATAACGCTTCTTTTTTCCTTAGAAACACTATCTGTGATGTCATCGGCTAGAGAGTCCGAGTGTCATAATCAGTGGCATGACTCCGGGGCATAGATAGGGGGTCAGCACCCGCCACCTGAGTGGGCCCCAATCCAGATAATGCCGCACCATGACTACTAGTAATACAGCTAAATAGTGACTGAATATTACCACCGAACTGTTACTAACAGACCACTGTAGGAAGATCAGTATTACCCCCATACATTAATAACATAGTAATATAGTGTGTACAGTATAGTGTGCAGTTCAGCCACAGCCTAAGGCTTCTTTCACACGGCCGTTCCATGCATTGGGGACCACAATTTGAGGCATGGGCACAGGGCTGGCCTTAGGTGTTCAGGCGCCCTATGCGAGCTAATCCTATGGCGCTGATACCCGCCCCCCCGTTCACCTAAACATACACAAAGAGGAAAACAATCTTTGTAACAAACAGTTTTTTTTTATTACAGATAATTTAAGTGCAAGTGCAAGCAAGTACAATCATACCCAGTGTCGCCCAGAGCCAGTCCCCTGCCCCCCTTAATCATACCCTGTCACCTTTACCCAGTCCCCTGCCCTTCTTAATCATACCCAGTGTCACCCTTACCCAGTCCCCTACCCCCTCAATTAGACCCTGCCCCCCTTAAATTAAGGGTGACAGACACTGGGTATGATTAAGGGGGGCAGGGGACTGGGTTAGGGTGACAGGATATGATTAAGGGGGGCAGGAGACTGGCTATGGGTGACACTGGGTATGATTAAGGGGGGCAGGGTCTAATTGAGGGGACTGGGTAAGGGTGACACTGGGTATGATTAATAAGGGCAGGGGACTGGGTAAAAGTGACAGGGTATGATTAAGGGGGGCAGGGGACTGGCTCTGGGTGACACTTGGTATGATTAAAGGGGGCAGGAGACTGGCTATGGGTGACACTGGGTATGACACCCCCTCCCCTGTCACTTATTAACCCCAGATCACCCCATATAGACCCCCTGATCACCCCCCTGTCATTGATACCCCCCTGTAAGGCTCCATTCAGACGTCCGTATGTGTTTTGTGGATCCGCAAAACACGGACACCGGCAATGTGCTTTCCGCATTTTGGGATCTGCACATTGCCAGAACTATATAGAAAATGCCTTTTCTTGTCCGCAATTGCGGACAAGAATAGGACATGTTCTATATTTTTGCGGAACAGAATTGCGGACGTGTGAATGGGGCCTAAGGGTCCCTTATCACCGCCAGTTAGTTAGCCCCTTGTTAGGTAGTTAGTGCCCAGCCCACCACACCGCAGTCACTGATTAGTCGCTGATTAGCGTCATCGCTGTCGCTAATCAGCACTAGTACTATATAGTATCTGTAAATGATAAAGACTGATCGCAATCAGATCTATATCAGTACATTAGGGTCACCTTAGGCTCTACAAAAAACGCAGTGTTCGCCCGATCAGGCCTGATCTTGTGTGCACACTTGCGTTCAGTCCGCCCCACCGCAGTGACAGAAATGTTTTTTTTCTGATCACTGCAAAAACACCGTAAAATCGCTGCGGCGCTACAAAGATCACTTTTGAGCTTTTTGGATCTTTATTAGCGATCGCAGCTTCTTCTTTTTTTGCACATTTTTGGGCAGAGATTTTTTCATCCACATTGATCGATGCGAATGAAGAACTTTTTGTCACAAGTTAGCGGAAAGGGAGACTTTGTGAGAAAAAACAAAAAAAAAATCAATTTCCGCTAACTTGTGCCAAAAAAAAAAATCTTCTATGAACTCGCCATGCCCCTCACGAAATACCTTGGGATGTCTTCTTTGCAAAATGGTGTCACATGTGGGATATTTATACTGCCCTGGCATTTTAGGGGCCCTAAAGTGTGAGAAGAAGTCTGGAATCCAAATGCCTAAAAATGCCCTCCTAAAAGGTACTCGTTGGACTTTTGGCCCCTTTGCTCATCTTGGTATCGCCGTACTCAGGAGAAGTAGGGCAATGTGTTTTGGGGTGTCTTTTTACATATACCCATGCTGGGTGAGAGAAATATCTCTGTAAATTGACAACTTTGTATAAAAAAATGGGAAAAGTTGTCATTTACAGAGATATTTCTCTCACCCAGCATGGGTATATGTAAAAATACACCCCAAAACACATTGCGCTACTTCTTCTGAGTACGGCGATACCACATGTGTGACACTTTTTTGCAGCCTAGGTGCGCAAAGGGGCCCAAATTCCAATGAGTACTTTTAGGATTTCACAGGGCATTTTTTACGCATTTGGATTCCAAACTACTTTTCACGCTTTAGGGCCCCTAAAATACCAGGGCAGTATAAATACCCCACAAGTGACCCCATTATGGAAAGAAGACACCCCAAGGTATTTCGTGAGGGGCATGGCGAGTTCATGTAAAATTTTATTTTTTGTCACAAGTTAGTGGAATATGAGACTTTGTAAGAGAAAAAATATATATATATAATTTTCCGCTAACTTGTGCAAAAAAAAAAATTCTAGGAACTCGCCATGCCCCTCACAGAATACCTTGGGGTGTCTTCTTTCCAAAATGTGGTCACTTGTGGGGTATTTATACTGCCCTGGTATTTTAGGGGCCCTAAAGTGTGAGAAGTAGTTTGGAATCCAAATGCGTAAAAAATGCCCTGTGAAATCCTAAAGGTACTCATTGGAATTTGGGCCCCTTTGTGCACCTAGGCTGCAAAAAAGTGTCACACATGTGGTATCGCCGTACTCAGGAGAAGTAGGGCAATGTGTTTTGGGGTGTATTTTTACATATACCCATACTGTGTGTGAGAAATATCTCTGTAAATGACAACTTTTAAAAAAATTTATACAAAGTTGTCAATTTACAGAGATATTTCTCTCACCCAGCATGGGTATATGTAAAAATACACCACAAAACACATTGCCCTACTTCTCCTGAGTACGGCGATACCACATGTGGTACTTTTTTCCCCTCCCCCACGACAGCACCATAGAGAGACGGATCCACCCCCAGGGACAGGAAACCTACAGAAATAAAAGGGTGGAGCCTCTCTTCCCATTCAGTGGTTTCCTGTCCCTGGAGTGGGAGACCTACAGTTTTTCCTTTTAGGTCTTACCATCGGTCTTGCTTCCTAGGAGTTTCCTAGAGGGCTGTCGGTTGCTGCCGTGGTCTATCGCGCTGCTGGGCAGGCTGACAGGACCCTAAGATACGGAGGTGCTCCGGGGGCCCTCCGTATCTTGCGGCAGGCATGTGGGTAACTCTCAGGGAGAGCTCTGCCCCATGGGAACCGCCACTTGGGCGACTGGAAGTGGTCATCCTTGAATGCGAGGCTCTGCCACTTGGAATCGGTTGGAGCAGCGGTGTAGCGCTTCCCGACACGTGGGTGGTCACTTCCGGTAAGCGCGGAGGGCATGACGTACTTCCGCTCAGCTCCATCGAGGCGTGGAACGCATATTGCGCGACTTCCAGTTTCGGATACCGGATGTGCCGCGCTTCTAAAGCGGCAATAGGAAGTGGACGCCACCTTTGGTATTTAAGAGAGGCAAGTCAGACCAGTCAGTGAGCCTATACAGGACGGTCTGTGCTTATCTACATGTAGGAGCCTCCTGGCAGTTGTTACCTTAGTAACAAAGCTATGGGCCAAATAGATTAACTATACCCCTTTTGTTTCTTCTATAAGTGTATAGACTCCCTACCTCCTCCATCCGTTACAAATGGAGGAAGAGAGAAGACAGGAATCTGCTGAGGGTGAAGTGAATCCCATCCTGGTATTTCATTGATCTTCATGGGGGTAAGTGGTTCAGTTAATTGGCCTTTTTTTCTTAAAATTCCACTTCGTGCTCTCTTTTTTCCAGCCTAAGCCGAAGAAAATGCTGGCAAAAAGAAAAAACAAAGAGTGTGTGCTGTGCAGAACTACTCTATCATCATCTTATGGGAAGAAATTGTGCCAGATATGCATAGATAAGACCATTCCGACGAATCACCATCTTTGTTGGAAAATATTAGATCACTCATTAAGACGGAAGTTAAAAATTCCCTAAAGTCAGGCAAGAGGGCAAGAACATCTGTTAAGGATAAAAGTGCAAAATCTGGCCTATCTCAGGACTTCTCGTCATCCTAGTCTGTTTCCTCGTCTTGAAGACGAATCTATGTCTAATACCTTTTTTCCCTCTGAAGATACGGATAAACTACTGAAAGTTATACGATCTACCATGAACATTGAGGATGTTAAGGAGGATAAATCTGTAGCAGACTCTTTGTTTGAGGGGTTACAAGAAAGGAAGGGTCGTTGTTTTCCCGTACATGGCAGCATTATGTCCTTAATTCAGAGAGAATGGAGGAAGCCAAGCAGGAAAGTATTTGCCTCTAGGGCCTTTAAGCGTAAATATCCGTTTGAAGAGGTAGCCTCTTCCTCTTGGGGGAAAGCCCCTAAAATCGATGTAGCCATATCTAAGGTGTCTAAAAAATCCTTGCTTCCCTTTGAAGATACTGGTATGCTTAAAGAGCCCTTAGACAAAAAGGTTGAAACCTTCCTTAGGGGTGCCTGGGCGGCCTCTACCTTATCCTTTTGCCCTGCCGTAGCGGCTACAGTCACGGCTAGGACTTTAGCTCTCTGGTTACAGCAGCTAGAAGTGCAATTAAAAGAAAGAGCCCCTAGGGATCAGATTTTATCCTCCTTGCAAACTTTACAAAAAGCAGCTGACTTCTTAACAGATGCGTCAGTTGACTCTATTAAGCTTAGCGCACAGTCGGCCTCCGTCACCAATTCTGCGTGTAGGGCTCTTTGGTTAAAAAGTTGGCGTGGGGGTGATATAGCCTCTAAACAGAGGTTATGTAATATCCCCTGCCAGGGAGAATTTTTGTTTGGACCAGAGTTAGATGACCTTTTAGAAAAAGCAGCTGATAGGAAGAAAAGGTTTCCGGTCCCTAATCCGACTGCAGTCTTTGGTTCCAGGAATAGGCAGTCCTTTGGTCCCTATAGAAATAATGCGGGCAGAAGACCAAGCAGGGATAAGGATCAGAGATTCAGATCCCAAAATTTTTGGGGGAAAGGATTCCTATTCGGAAACTCTTCCTCTGCTAAGAAAAAACAACCCCAACAATGACGCCAGGTTAGAGGTGGGAGAAAGGCTAAAATTCTTTCAGACGGCCTGGGAAAGGATTGAAGGGCCTTGGGTCTTGGATATTATTCATTCAGGTCTAAAACCAGAATTCCATTCTTTGCCTCCGCAAAGATTCGTCATTAGAAAAAGCATTTGTGTAAGAGGCTGTTTTCCCATAATAAAAGAAGTTTTGGACCTTATCAAGAAGAATGTTTTGATTCCCGTTCCTCCAGAAGAGCAATCCAAAGGGTTTTTCTTCCACCTGTTTCTGGTTCCAAAACCAGATGGTACACACAGAACTATCATCAATCTCAGAGATTTGAACAAATTTCTGGTTTTCAAAAAGTTCAAGTTGGAAACAATGAGGAATACGATCCAGCTTCTTTTTCCTCATTGTTTCATGGCTGTGTTGGATTTAAAGGACGCTTATTTCCATATACCAATGCACCAGAGGTTTCAAAAATTCCTTAGAGTGGCAATTCCGATAGAGGGTCAGATTCGGCAATATCAATTCCAGGCATTACTCTTTGGCCTGTCCATGGCCCCAAGGATATTTACAAAAATAGTGGCAGAGATGGTGTCGTTCATAAGAAACAAAAATATTTTGATAGTTCCATATTTGGACGACTTTCAAATTATTGCAAGTTCCCAGCTGGATTGCGAAAAGAACGTTCAGACTGTGGTTCAGACATTTCAGGAACTAGGTTGGATAGTAAACTACAAAAAATCCAAATTGAAACCGGTAAAGATTCAGAGGTTCCTTGGGCTAGTTTTGAACTCAGAGACTCAAAAAGTATATCTCCCAGAAGAAAAAATTAAAAAAATCTGGAATCAAGTCAAATCCCTCTCTTCCACCTCCCTGACTCTTTGAAAGGCCATGTCGGTACTAGGATCCCTTACTTCCTGCATCCCGGCGGTGGAATGGGCCCAACTTCATTCCCGTCAGTTACAGTCGGAGATCTTGACAGCCTTCAAAAAGCAAAAGGGGATATTGAATGTCAGGATAAAAATTTCAGAAGCAGCCAGAAGGAGTCTATCTTGGTGGCTGGACAGGGACAATCTAGTTCAGGGGGTTCCATGGTCTTACCCAGATCCTATTGTCCTGACCTTGGATGCGAGCCCTTGGGGGTGGGGTGCCCACGTTCGAGAATACAATTTTCAGGGTCTACGGTCCCCAGTTCAAAAATCATTCTTTTCCAACCGGAAAAAATTGGTGGCAGTAAAACTAGCCGTGAAAGCTTCTCTGCCCCTACTAGGCACAGGCCACGTGAGGATTCTTTCGGACAATCAGACGACTGTGGCATATGTGAACCACCAAGGGGGGACAAGGTCAGTATCCCTACGGTGGGAAGCAGAAAAATTGTTAACGATATTAGAGAAACAAGTCAGCCACGTATCGGCTCTCCACATAAAGGGGAAGGAGAATGTTCACGCAGATTTTCTCAGCAGATATCCCTTAAAGCAAGGAGAATGGTCCCTCAACACCTCAGTATTTTCCAGGATCAGCGAATCGTGGGGCATGCCGGTCATAGATCTCTTCAGTACAAGTCAGAACTAAAAAAGTGGAAGTTTTTTGTTCTAAAAATCCAAGAGAATCCCCTTATGGGGTGGATAACTTTCTCTTTAAAGTGGGACTTTCCCCTAGCATATGCTTTCCCCCCCTTCCAATTGATTCCAGCAGTCCTAAAAAAGATCAGGAAGGACCGGGCAAGGGTCATCCTCATTGCCCCCTTTTGGCCCAAAAGGGCATGGTTCACTCTGCTCCGGACGATGTCGATTTCAGACCCCTGGATTCTGCCAGACCTACCGGATCTGCTGTCCCAGGGTCCAGTTTTTCATCAGGCAGTTAGTGGTCTCCGTCTGACTGCATGGAATTTGAGCGGAATTTATTGATTAAAAAAGGTTTCTCTAAGGAGCTCATCACGACATTGCTTAAGAGCAGAAAACCTGTAACTGTTTCCATCTACGCTAGAACTTGGAAGAAATTTATTGAATTCGGTAGTCTTAACCCGAGGCATTTACCCTTGTCTGTCCCTATTTCCCAGGTTCTGGAATTTCTACAGAAAGGCCTTTCCTTAGGTCTTGCTAAGAGTACTCTTAAAGTTCAGGTCTATGCCCTGTCAGTTCTATTTGAGCAGAACTTTGCTTCAAATCCATGGATCACTAGATTCTTTAAATAGGATGACGCCAGTCTTATCCCCTAGAGTTCCCCCGTGGGATCTTAACATCGTACTTAATTCCTTAACCAAAATACCCTTTGAACCCATTGATTTTGTAAGCATAAAACTTCTTACTTTCAAGCTCGTTTTGTTAGTGGCCTTCACTACTGCTAGAAGGATAAGCGAGTTACAGGCCATTTCCATCAATCCCGCTTTCACGACAATTCTGGATGATAGAGTTATTATTCTACCTGATCCGGCCTTTTTACCGAAAGTGTCATCCAAATTCCATAGATCCCAAGAGATTATTCTTCCCTCCTTTTGTGACCATCCGAAAAATTCTGGAGAAGTGACATTTCATACCCTAGAAGTACGGAGATGCTTATTACAGTATCTTAAAATCCGATTACCGGTAAGTGTAATCATCATTTTTGCAGCCTAGGTGCGTAAAGGGGCCCAAAGTCCAACAAGTACCTTTAGGCTTTACAGGGTTGCTCACAATTTAGCCCTGCCCAAAATGCCAGAACAGTAAACACACCCCACAAATGACCCCAATTCTGAAAGTAGACACCCCAAGGTATTCACTGAGGGGCATAGTGAGTCCGTGGGAGATTTTTTTTTTTTTTGCCAGAAGTTAGCAGAAATGGAAACTTTGATTTTATTTTATTTTTTCGCAGAAAGTGTCATTTTCCGCTAACTTGTGAAAAAAAATTAAATCATACATAAACTCACCATGCCCCTCCGCGAATACTTTGGGGTGTCTTCTTTCTAAAATGGGGTCATTTGGGGGTATTTATACTATCCTGACATTCTAGCACCTCAAGAAACTTGACAGGTGCTCAGAAAGTCAGAGCTGCTTCAAAATGCGGAAATTCACATTTTTGTACCATAGTTTGTAAATGCTATAACTTTTGCGTAAACCAATAAATATACACATATTGGATTTTTTTTTATCAAAGACATGTAGCACAATAAATTCTGACACAAACTTGTATAGAAATGTAATTATATTTGAACAATTTAACCAGAGAAAGTTAAAAATACACTTTTTTTGAGAAAATTGCGGCCTATTTTGATTAATATCGGAAAAACGAAAAATCTTAGCAGCAATCAAATACCACCACAAGAAAGCTGTATTTGTGAGAAGAAAAGGAGGTAAAATTTATTTGGGTGGTAAGTTGTATGACCGAGCAATAAACCGTGAAAGTAGTGTAGTGCAGAATTGTAAAAAGTGGTCTGGTCATTAGGGGGTTTAAGCTAGGGGGGCTGAGGTGGTTAATGAGGGCCATGGAAGCCTATGGCTCCCCTCCCCTCTGTTCTTCCTAATAGGCTTTAGGCTAGTGGCCTGAAGCCTATGAGGCAGTAAAGCGACCGTAGTGACTAGAATGGAGTTGCTCCTCCAGTTGGGGGAAGAGGTGGAGTCTCGTCATCCAGGGGGGGGGGCCTCAATATTTGCAGGAGATTCTACAGAGCACGTTGTTGGAGAGAGGAGCAGAGGCAGCAGGTCAGTAGTATGTGGAGGAGAATAGTGACTGGTATGCTTACTTGGGGGGCTTTTTGCAGGGGCTGAAGGGAGAAGGAATAATCCTTGTACTGGAGACTGTATGTTAGAGGGGTCTGAAGACAGGGTATTATTTACATGGGACTGTATTCTGGAGGGGCTGAAGGCAGGGGGGGGGTGATATTATTTTACATGGGACTGTATGCTGGAGGGGCTGAAGGCAGGAAGAGTGGTGAATTTTACATGGGACTGTTTGCAAGAAGGACTGGAAGGCAGGGGGAGTGATGTATCTTATGAGACTGTATGCTGGAGTGTCACGACCATGGTTATGGTCGTGACTCCTGATCCACATGCAGTTGCCTGCGGTTTGGTTTTTGTCAATCACATGGTGAGGGCGGCTGGATTGTTGCCTCACATGTGGTTGCCGCTGGCAACATGTTTGTGTTTGGCAGCTTGCTGCAATCTGCATGCGGTTACACCTGGCAACCTGTCTTTGTAGGTGTGCCTTTTTATATGTTTGGTGTGCACGAAGTTTGGGTTTGAGCACTGTGATAGTTTCCCTTCACTTGTGGCTGCCCGAGGCAACGTGTTGTATTGTGTACATGTGGTGGCAGTGTCTCGGCCTTCTGGCTGACTCCCAGGACACGGTTGCCTGCGGTAACAGCTGCAGTGTGATAAGGGTTTGTACACTTCCCCTGTATATGGCTGTTTTCCCTTGCCTGGTCTAGGAAGGGTTAACTCCCTTCTGTGTGTGTGAACACTGGGTGTGTCTGTGTGGGTGTGGCTACTTGGGCTATATAGCCTCTGCTGAGAGCAGTAGTCAGAGGGGTACTACAGCCATGGTCTGCTGGAGTCATCCTCCTACTTTTATACCACCTGCCAGTGAGAGCCACCCTTGTGGTCATATATGTTGTTATGTGATGTTAAGTTTATGTTTATGTGGCGTCTGTTATTAGTGCAGCTATGGTTCTGGCTTCCTGTGTGTTTATGTGTGCTGTGTCCTTTTATGTCTGTGTGTGGACTTCAGCACTTGTGTCCAGGGATCCAGTCAGTGTGTCTGTGGCAGGTAGGGGTGGAAGTCTTTCACTCTCCTGCCATATCCATAGTCTGTTTGTTTATATCCCCTTGCAGCTCGGCCAGTTTAGACTCCTGTTTCTCCGCATCCAGGAGGAACAGGTGGTCTACCCAGCTCCTAGTTCAGGGATCGGCGGAGGGTGAGTAGGGATCCGAGGTTCCGGAGCATGAGCCCTCCTACCATCAAGGTCGGCTCATGCAGCTAGGAGTCAGGGTCAGATTAGGGATGCGTTAGGAGGTGACCAGCTCCCTAATTCTGTTGTTTCTGGCCTAGTAGCTTCCGAACATCTTCTGGCATCGCACGGCTGAGGGTTTCCCCATCCTCAGCCGTGACATGGAGGGGGTGAAGGCCAGCAGCGAAGAGAAGGAGGGTGATATTATTTACATAGGACTGTATGCTGGAGGGGCTGAAGGCAGGTGGAGTTTTGTATTTTACATGGGACTGTATGTTGGAGGGGCTTAAGGCGGGGAAGTGATGTGTCTTACATGGGACTGTATGCTTAAGGGGCTGAAGGCGGGGGGTGGTATCTTACATATGACTATATGCTGGAGGGGCTGAAGGCAGGAGAGTGATGTATCTTACATGGGACTGTATGCTGGAGGAGCTTAAAGGGGTATTCCCATCTCAGACAATGGGGGCATATCGCTAGGATATGCCCCTATTGTCTGATAGGTGCGGGTCCCACCTCCCACCGAGAATGAAGCGGGGAGCGTCCACCACCAAGCGCTGCTCCCATAGAAGCGCTCGGCTATTTTCAGAGGCCCCATAGAAATGAATGGAGGGTGGCTGCGCATGAGCAGTGCGCCCTCCGTTTATTTCCCATCTCCATTCTCATAGTAGGTGTGGTTCCCAGTGGTGGGACCCACACCTATCAGACAATGGGGGCATATCCTAGCAATATGCCCCCATTGTCTGAGATGGGGGAAAACCCTTTAAGGCAGGGGGAGTGATGTATTTTACATGGGAATGTATGCTGGAGGGGCTGAAGGCAGGACGAGTGATGCATTTTACATGGGACTGTTTGCAAGAAGGGCTGGAAGGCAGGGGTGTGATGTATCTTACATGGGACTGTATGCTGGAGGGGCTGAAGGCAGGACGAGTGATGCATTTTACATGGGACTGTTTGCAAGAAGGGCTGGAAGGCAGGGGTGTGATGTATCTTACATGGGACTGTATGCTGGAGGGGCTGAAGGCAGGACGAGTGATGCATTTTACATGGGACTGTTTGCAAGAAGGGCTGGAAGGCAGGGGTGTGATGTATCTTACATGAAACTGTATGCTGGAGGGGCTGAAGGCAGGACGAGTGATGCATTTTACATGGGACTGTTTGCAAGAAGGGCTGGAAGGCAGGGGTGTGATGTATCTTACATGGGACTGTATGCTGGAGGGGTTGAAGGCAGACGGCAAAGAGAGGGAGTATGATATTATTTACATGGGACTGTATGTTGGAGGGGCTGAATGCGGGGAGTGATGTATTTTACATGGGACTGTATGCTGGAGGGGCTGAAGGCAGGACGAGTGATGCATTTTACATGGGACTGTTTGCAAGAAGGGCTGGAAGGCAGGGGTGTGATGTATCTTACATGGGACTGTATGCTGGAGGGGCTGAAGGCAGGGAAGTGATGTGTCTTAGGGTACTTTTACACTAGCGTTATTCTTTTCCGGCATTGAGTTCCGTCCTAGGGGCTCAATACCGGAAAAGAACTGATCAGGATTATCCCTATGCATTCTGAATGGAGAGAAATCCGTTCAGGATGCATCAGTTCAGTCTTTTTGCCTTTTCAGGACAGAGATAATACTGCAGCATGCTGCGGTTTTATCTCTGTACAAAATTCCGGAACACGTGCTGGATCCGGCATTAATTTCCATTGAAATGTATTAGTGCCGGATCCGGCATTGAAATTACCGCATGGACGGATTGCTATTCCGGTCTGCGCATGCGCAGGTTTTTAAAAATGTGAAAAAAAAATAGAAATGGATCAGTTTGTTCATATGACAAACGGAGAGACGGATCCGTTCTTGCAATGCATTTGTGAGATGGATCCGGACGGAACTGCCTGCCGGAATCCTCTAACGCAAGTGTGAAAGTATCCTTACAAGGGACTGTGTGCTGGAGGGGCTAAAGGTTGTATCTTACATGGGACTGTATGCTGGAGGGGATGAAGGGGGGCATAATTATTACTATACTACTACAGAGGGGGCCATTATAATATTAATAATACTAATATTAACCCTTTCATGACCAAGGGTCATTGATGCCCCAGTGTCCAGGTCAAAATTTACAAATCTGACATGCGTCACTTTATGTGGTAATAGCTTTGGAACACTTATTTATCCAAGCCATTCTGAGACTGTTTTCTCGTGACACATTGTACTTCATAATAGTCATAAATTTAAGTCAATATATTTCACCTTTATTTATGAAAAAATCCCAAATTTACCAAAGATTTTGAAAAATTAGCAATTTTCTAAATTTCTATTTCTCTGCTTCTAAAACAGAAAGTGATACCTCATAAAATATTTATTACTTAACATTTCCCATATGTATACTTTATGTTGGCATCATTTTGGAAATGTCATTTAATTTTTGTTAGAAGGCTTAAAAGTTTAGAAGCAAGTCGTAAAATGTTTAAGAAAATTTCCAAAACCCACTTTTTAAGGACCAGTTCAGGTTTGAAGTCACTTTGTGAGGCTTACATAATAGAAACCACCCATAAATGTCCCTATTTTAGAAACTACACCCCTCAAGTTACTCAAAACTGATTTTACTAACTTTGTTAACCCTTTAGGTGTTCCACAAGAATTAAAGGAAAATGGAGATGACATTTCTAAATTTCACTTTTTTGGCAGATTTTCCATTTTGTTAAATCTTTTTCTTTAATACACTGAGGGTTAACAGCTAAACTAAACTCAATATTTATTACCCTGATTCTGCGGTTCACAGAAACACCCCACATGTGGTCGTAAACTGATGTAAGGGCACACGGCAGGGTGCAGTAGGAAAGGAGCGCTGTATGGTTTTTTGGAGGCAGATTTTGCTGGACTGGTTTTAGATGCCATGTCCCATTTAAAGCCCCCCTGATGCACCCTTACAGTAGAAACTCCCAAAAAGCGACCCTCTTTTGGAAACTAGGGGATAAGGTGCCAGTTGTATTGGTACTATTTTGGGGTACATGTGATTTTTAATTGCTCTATATAACGTTTTTTGTGAGGCAAGGTAACCAAAAAATGGCTGTTTTGGCACAGTTTTGTTATTTTTAATTTTTTACGAGATTCATCTGACAGGGTAGATCAACTGCTATTTTTATAGAGCAGGTTGTTACAGACGCAATGATATCAAATATGTCTACTCTCTTTGTTTGTTTCAGTTTTACATAATAAAACATTTCTGAAAAATAAATGTTTTTGTGTGTCCATTTTCTGAACGCCATATTTTTTTTATTTTTCTGCCTATTGTCTTGTGCAGAGGCTTGTTTTTTGCAGAAAGAGTTGAGGTTTTTATTGGTACCATTTTTGGGTACATATGATTTTTTTGATAATTCATTATTACACTTTATGGGGTAAGGTCACCATAAAATTGGCTGTTTTGGAACAGTTTTTATAGCGTTCATCTGAGGGGTTAGGTAATGTTTTAAACAATAATAGCATTTCTGAAACCAAAAAAATTATGTTTTAGTGTCTCCATAGTCTGAGAGCCATAGCTTCTTTATTTTTTGGACAATTGTCTTAAATAGGGTATTATTTATTTCGTGATGAGGTGACGGTTTGATTGGTACTATTTTGGGGGGCATACGCATTTTTGATCACTTGATGTTGCACTTTTTGTGATGTAAGGTGACATAAATGGCTTTTTTGGCACAGTTTTTTTTTTTTTTTTACAGTGTTCACCTGAGGGGTTAGGTCATGTGACATTTTTATCGAGCATGTTGTTACGGAGGCGGCGATACCTAATATGTACACTTCATTTTATTTATTTCACTTATAACACAATAATAGCATATTTGAAATAAAAAAATTATGTTTTAGTGTCTCCATGTTCTGAGAGCTATAGTTTTTTTAGTTTTGTTGCGATTTTCTTATGTAGGGTCTCATTTTTTGCGGGATGAGGTGACGGTTTTATTGGTCCCATTTTGTGTGACATACGCCTTTTTGATCGCTTGGTGTTGCACTTTTTGTGATGTAAGGTGACAAAAATGGCTTTTTTTGACAGTTTTTATTTTATTTTTTTCATGGTATTTATCGGACGGGGTTGATCATGTGATATATTTTTAGAGGCAGTTGTTACGGACGCGGTGATACATAATATGTGTATTTTATTTTTTTATAGGAAAAGGCAATTTCTTTTTTTCATTTATCTATTTATTTGCACTTTTACTATTTTCACATTTTTTTATCAAGTCTCACTTGGATCTTGAAGATCACTTGGATCTTGAAGATACTTTGCAAAGTATAATACTATCAGATTTCCTGTAGGTGGCAACACCGGACGCCTTTGCAAAGCGTCCGGTTGCCATGGCAACCATCGGGCGCTGCCATCGCAGCACGGAAGCACCGATGGTTGAGAGAGGGAGCCCCCTCCCTCTATTAACCACATGGGTTACAACATCGCTGCTGATGGTGGCGGCTCAGGAATGGACATCAAATAACCGCATCGGGGGCAGCGCTGGAAAGCGGGGGGGGGGGGTACGGCTAGCATTGAGGGGGCACAAATGGGGGCAGGATGCATGGAGGGGGGGACCGCATCAGGGGCAGGATACATCGATATGGATGGGGGCGGGGGGGAACCGCATCAGGTGGGGGTGTTGGAGGCGCACAGGGGAGGTACAGATCGGGGGGCACCAGGCACATTACCTGATTTCAGGCTCTGATCTGCAGAGCGCAGATCAGAGCATGAAACTGGCATTTTAACACTGCCGCAATCCGATTGGTTAGTCTGCACAGACTAACCAATCGGATCGATTGACGGCAAGGGACCACTCTAATTGGTCCCTTGCCGGCATTACTGCACTGTATGCTGTCCGTGACAGCAGCAGGGCAGGGGCAGAAGCTTTAATCCAAGCGTTTTGCAGGGCTTGGATTAAAGAACTGCCATGACGTCTACACACGTGCTAGCTGCACGGGGTATGTGCAGCTAGCACGTATATAGTCTTATGGCAGTCGGGAAGGGGTTAATAATACAGAGGGGCCAGTATATATTATAATTATACAGATGGCATTATAGTTATGGGCACAATGGGGGAGGGGAGGTCTGTTATCTGAGGATGATCGTAAAGTGAGAAATCCAAAAATCTTTCTGTGAAACTCTGCAGAAACGAGACGCAGCTGAAAGAAGGTAGGATGGCGATCTTATCTCCGAATGAAGACGCTAAGGAAAGTCTACATCACAGGAGATGTCACTGGATGTAAGAGGTGTGGTGCGGTATTCTCCTGTATATTTCATAGCAATGTATGTTATGTCCATCCAAATATCGTTTTTTTGGGGGGTGGATATAGAATTTGGCCCACACTGCCGCAGACTGGCCCCAGACTTCACACTGTGTGTGTTCTGAATTCTAGGGCCTCCCACCCATCTACTACATTATCTGTACTCAGAGAGTTATCACTGTTTTATCTGTGGTGTTACATAGGATTGCAGGTGACATCTACTACATTATCTGCAAAAAGGGCCGTAGTCACAGGTTGGGGGGGGGGGGGGGGGGGGGGCGCAATACTTGGCTTGCCCCAGGTGCTGGCAACCCACGCTATGCCACTGCCCAGCATGCACACTTACTCGGCTGTTCTTGCAACTCCCATAGAGGTGAAAGGATGATTCTGGGAGTTGTAGTTTAACAGGTGGAGTGTCCGAGGTTGCTGATCCCTGCTATAGACCATGAGGCAAGCCAAAACACCTCACTGTATACTCTGGCTCCACCTTAGTAGAGTCTGTGAAGATCCACATTACTGCATCTGCACAATGATCAAAGACCTCCCCAGCCCACCTTGGCCACAGTATAACAATTGCGGAACAGATGCGGACCCATTTTGCGGACGTGTGAATGGACCCTAAATTATACAATCCCGAGGATAGGTCGTTATTTCAGTTAGCCAATAATTTAGCTGGGAAAATTATTTGAGTGCCACTGTGGCATGCAGTATGTAAACGGCCCCTTTAAACTGCCTTATGTTCAAACGCTCGTTAGCGATAATCTGCTAGTGTAAAGGTGCTGCTGATTACCTGATGAATGAGCATCAGGATCGTTGGTGCGGTCACCTAAATCCCTGTTTGCCGGCAGCAGATTATGCCATCTAAACACGCTCTGCTGCCGGCAAACAATGATTCTGTATGGGTACTAGCGATAGCATTAAGGGTCACTCCTTTCCATACTGTGGAGATCACTGCATGTAAATACAGCTTTCTTCTCCATCGACAAGCAGGCGATTAACACTTTCTTCCCGACAATTGCTTACTATTTTGGGACATGTAAAGGGGCCTTAAGGAGGACATTGCATAAGCAAAGACAGAGGAGGAACCATAGCAAGGAGGTGATCCCATTATTTAGCTGATTTGCCACCAGGCACCCAAGGGCAGTAATTTTTTTATAAAAAAAAAATAAAAAAAGAGTTGCAATCACCTAACCCAGGGGTCAGCAACCTTCGGCACTTCAGCTGCTGTGAAACTATAACTTCCACAGAAGTGAATGAAGCATTCTGGGAGTTGTAGTTTCTGAACTGGAGTGCTGGAGGTTGCTGATCCCTGATCTATCCTACAGTGTGTGTATGTAGGTCTGCACAAATTTATGCTTAAAAAGTTATGTATTCTGACTGCATACATGTATGACTATGTAGTCAGTGTGTGTATATGCTTGCATATACAGGTAAGTAGAGAGCATCCCATATAAAGTTGGGCCTTTATTAACTCTGCCATGTTGTGGATGCAAAAGCTTGGACAGTTTTGCATCTGCAAAGGTCTGAGTTCAGTAGTGTTTGTGTTTAAGAAAAAAAGTTGCAGATTTTTGCATAAAATAAACTTTTAATCACTTTTCTACACAATGGATCAGTGGAAAAACAGACTATACACAGATGGCATCCTTGTGCTGACCATGGTTTTCATGGACCCACTGGCATCTTCTGTCCACAAAATGCTTACTGGAGACCAACAGCACGCAGAAAAACACAGCTATTTGTATACTCCTATAGACAGAATTCAGTGGATCTGTGTGCCATCTATAGAGAACACAGACGTGAACACTGATATGAATAAGCCCCAAGTGTGCATGTATGTAGACAGTGCGTGTCTGTACTGTTGTTTTCCAGTCGTTAAAGGGTTTCTCACCCTTTGGCCCGCAAATGTACAGTTGATTGAGGTCGCGTTCTCCTCAGTGTCCTGTTTAGTATTCGGCACAGTGAGTGAAGGACGCACTCCTGCTGCCAGCTTCATTCCTTCGGCGCACTGCGCCGAATACTAAACGGGGCGGTGCAGGCGCGGGATTTACAGGACACTGAGGAGAACTCGGACATCAATCAACTGTACATGGGTGTGCCAAAGGGTGAGAAGACGGAGCCTCTAGGTGCTGCAGCAATGCCCCACTAGCAACTAGAGGCTCATTAGCATATTATAAAAGTCTTTATTTTGAGGGAACAGCGGCAGGCAGGGAGATATAAATCATACTGTTATGTACTGCTGACATTTGCACATCGCTAATGTCAGTCAGCTACATAACGATTTTTCTCCTCATGACAGAAACCCTTTAACATTAGGATAATGTGACATTATATATATATATATATATATACACAGTTGCAAGAAAAAGTATGTGAACCCTTTGGAATGATATGGATTTCTGCACAAATTGGTCATAAAATGTTATCTGATCTTCATCTAAGTCACAACAATAGACAATCACAGTCTGCTTAAACTAATAACACACAAAGAATTAAACATTACCATGTTTTTATTGAACACACCATGTAAACATTAACAGTGTAGGTGGAAAAAGTATGTGAACCCCTAGACTAATGACCTCTCCAAGAGCTAATTGGAGTGAGTTATCAGCCAACTTGAGTCCAATCAATGAGATGAGAGTGGAGGTCTTGGCTACAGCTGCCCTGCCCTATAAAAAACACACACCAGTTCTGGGTTTGCTTTTCACAAGAAGCATTGCCTGATTTGAATGATGCCTCGCACAAAAGAGCTCTCAGAAGACCTACGATTAAGAATTGTTGACTTGCATAAAGCTGGAAAGGGTTATAAAAGTATCGTCAAAAGCCTTGCTGTTCATCAGTCCACGGTAAGACAAATTGTCTATAAATGGAGAAAGTTCAGCACTGCTGCTACTCTCCCTAGAGAGTGGCCATCCTGTAAAGATGACTGCAAGAGCACAGCGCAGACTGCTCAATGAGGTGAATAAGAATCCTAGAGTGTCAGCTAAAGACTTACAAAAGTCTCTGGCATATGCTAATCTACGCTATGTAAAACACTAAACAAGAATGGATTTCATGGGAGGATACCACAGAGGAAGCCACTGCTGTCCAAAAAAAAAACATTGCTGCACATCTACAGTTTGCACAAGAGCACCTGCATGTTCCACAGCAGTACTGGCAAAATATTCTGTGGACAGATGAAACCAAAGTTGAGTTGTTTGGAAGAAATACACAACACTATGTGTGGAGAAAAAGAGGCACAGCACACCAACATCAAAACCGCATCCCAACTGTGAAGTATGGTGGTGGGGGCATCATGGTTTGGGGCTGCTTTGCTGCGTCAGGGCCTGGACGGATTGCTATCATCGAATGAAAAATGAATTCCCAAGTTTATCAAGACATTTTGCAGGAGAACTTAAGGCCATCTGTCCACCAGCTGAAGCTCAACAGAAGATGGGTGTTGCAACAGGACAAAGACCCAAAGCATAGAAGTAAATCAACAACAGAATGGCTTAAACAGAAGAAAATACACCTTCTGGGGTGGCCCAGTCAGAGTCCTGACCTCAACCCGATTGAGATGCTGTGGCATGACCTCAAGTAAGCGATTCACACCAGACATCCCAAGAATATTGCTGAACTGAAACAGTTCTGTAAAGAGGAATGGTCAAGAATTACTCCTGACCGTTGTGCACGTCTGATCTGCAACTACAGGAAATGTTTGGTTGAAGTTATTGCTGCCAAAGGAGGTTCAACCAGTTATTAAATCCAAGGGTTCACATACTTTTTCCACCTGCACTGTGAATGTTTACATGGTGTGTTCAATAAAAACATGGTAACATTTAATTCTTTGTGTGTTATTAGTTTAAGCAGACTGTGATTGTCTATTGTTGTGACTTAGATGAAGATCGGATCACATTTTATGACCAATTTGTGCAGAAATCCATATCATTCCAAAGGGTTCACATACTTTTTCTTGCAACTGTATATATATATATATATATATATATATATATATATATATATAGAGCTACTGACATCTAAATATTGTTATTAGCAGAACCTTGGGCTCAAACAACAGTAAAAAAAAAACGTAATTAGACTTACCGGTAGTTCTGTTTCCTTGAGTCCACCTACACATGAGATTGACCCCTTAACCTCTTTAGGGGCAGGAACACAGAGTTTAAAAGGCCACCACCCACTGTCACCCTCAGTGTTTATAAATTACCAAAGTGAGTGCAGCCCTATATGTTAAAAACAAAAAAAAATTTGATGAGTATTTCTTCATACTCAAACTTATTTATTATTTCTTAGGGGGGGGAATACGAGTGGTCATGGTGGACTCAAGGAAACAGAATTACCAATAAGTCTAATTATGGTTTTCCATTTCGTCCACCATGACGGTACACACGAGAACTATCAGATTACTTGGTAGGGAGAGAAACTACTTGCAATACCTTCTGGCCAAAGGCCATATCAGTAGGAGCAGAGATATCAATACGATAATGTTTTATAAACGTATTTATACTCGACCAGGTGGAGGCTCTACAGATTCTATCAAGTGAAACGCTAGCTCTTTCCGCCCATGAAGATGCCACTGCCCTCGTAGAATGGGCTCTAACATTTGTGGGGCTAGTAAGGCCCGACATTTGGTAGGAGCAGGATATTGTGGATTTGATCCAACGACCTATAGAGGCCTTGGAAGCTTTTCTCCCTTTGTTTTGACCTGCGAATTGAATAAGGAGGTTGTCATCTTTTCTGAAGTCTTGTGTAGCTGCCAGGTACTGAATAATTGTCTCCCTTACATCCAGGAGCTGGAATTGTTCTTCAGATGAACTTCCTGCGTCTGTAGAAAAAGAAGGTAGGGTGATTTCCTGATCTCTATGAAAGTCTGTGACTACTTTTGGAAGGAACCCCGGATCTAGTTTCAAAACAATTCTATCCGGAAAAATAATAGATATGGTTCTCGGCAGGACAGAGCCTGCATTTCTCCCAGGTGTCTAGCTGAGGTTATGGCTATTAAAAATGCTGCCTTGAAAGAAAGGTATTTAATTGAAATGTCCAGTAATGGAGAAAATGGGGGTTTTATTAGCCCTTTCAAGACCAGGTTTAAATCCCACTGGGGAACCCTAGGGGTTATAGAGGGTCTTAGTCTGGAAGCGGCCCTTATAAATCATCTTATCCATCTATGGTTGGCTAAATCTATATCATAGCAAGCACCCAAAAGCAGAGATCTGGACCTTTAGCGTACTAGGCCCGAGACCGATATCCAAACCCTTCTGGAGAAAATCTAACATTTTCTCTATACTTGGGGGAGACATAATTGGGGAATTTTGCCCTAGCCAACTGCAGTATTTTTTCCAGATTTTGAGATAGATGGCAGATTGAACCTTTTTCCTGCTGGATTTCAAAGTATTAATAACTTTTTACGAAAGTTCTTTACTTCTTAAGATCTCACGTTCAGGATCCAGACTGATAATTTGAACAGGCTGGGATCTTAGTGGAGGATGGGACCCTGCGATAGAATGTTCTTTTGGAAGGGAATTTTCCACTGTTCTTCCAGAGCCAATTCTTTTAGGATGCGGAACAAACATCTCTTGGACCAGTAGGGAACCACCAGTATCAGTTACTGGGTCGGTTATAATTTTCTGTAGTACTCAAGGAATTAGGGCCCAAGGAGGAAAAGCATATGCAAGGTTCCAAGTCCATTTGACTGAAAAGGCATCGACAGCCCATGGTTCCTCTCTGGGGTTCACGGAACATTGATTTTTTGAGGTGAATACGTCTATCTGAGGTATCCCCCATCTTTTGGAAACCTTCTGAAAAATATCCATACTTGAAGAGACCACTGCCCTGGGTCTAATATCTTTCTGCTGAGATAGTCAGCTTCTATGTTCTCTGAACCCTTGAGATGTATTGCTGTAATTGACAGGACATTTTCTTGCCCCCAGAAAAATATTTTCTCTGCCAGTCCCCTTAGGCTTGGAGACCTTGTGCCCTCTTGGTGCTTTAGGTAGGCCACGGTTGTTATATTGTCAGAAAATATTTTTAGATGTTTTCTGACTAATTTGTTTTGAGATACTTTTAGCGTTTCCCAGACTGCTCTTCGTTCTCTGTAGTTTGATGATTTTTTTCTTTACCTAGTCTGACCACTTGCCCTGGTAGCTTGAGGAGGCCACCTTTGCCCCCCCTAGCCGATGCCGCTTGCATCTGTCATGACCCGAATTTCCAAAACTTTTAACCAGGTTACGCCCTTTGACAGACTTTCCCTTTTCATCCACCAGTTTAAATCTGACTTTACGTGGTGGGGAATGACTATCTTCTTTTCCATGGAGGACTGTTTTCTGTCCCATTTACCTAGTATCCAGGATTATGTTATCCTGGTATGGGCCTGGCACCATGCCACCGCTGAGATGCATGAGGTCATCGTTCCCAATATTCTCCTCTGATAGAGCACTGTTTTTGAGACTGAAATTGTCTTATCTTCTCCATGAAAGACTCCAGCTTTTCTTGTGGGAGAGATGATGTCTGGGTAATAGAATCTAGATTTATCCCTAGGAACTTTATTCGTGCTGATGGCACTAGACAGGACTTTTTCACATTTATCAGCCACCCTAGTTCTGAGAACTTGTGAAGCAGATAATCTGTCTGTTTGAACGTTTCCAGGTTTGAATTGCCTACGATAAGAAAGTCATCTAAGTAGGGGAATATTTTTAAGCCCTATAGCCTGAGATCATTTCTACCACCAGTTTTGTGAACATACTTGGAGCGGAAGATATACCAAAGGGTAGGGCAGTGAACTGTAAATGATTTACAATACCTAATGTCAAAGTGAATCTGAGTTATTTTTGAGAGTTTTAATGTATGGGAACGTGGTAATAGGCATCCTTTAGATTGATAAGACGGCATGTATGCACAGTTTTTAATTAAAGGGATTATTTACAAAATTGTCTCCATTTTGAATTTCCTGTAGGTTATGACTTCGTTTAGCCCCTTTAGGTTTATAATAGTACAGGAAGACTCATCGGGTTTTTGGATTAAAAATAGATTTGAATAATAACCTTTTCCTTTTCGGGAACCTCTATTACCACGTTTGATCTTTTTAAATCTAAGACACCCTGCTGAATTTTCTACATTATATTCTGACTATGGAAGGTTATCTGGAACTTTTTCGGAGGGTTTGAGGAAAATTCTATCTTGTATCTGTTTTTAATAATGTCCAAAGCCCAGGGATTCTGGATTATAGATTCCCAATGAGATAGAAAACTCCTTAACCTTCCTCCCACCCTGGCGTCATTGTTTTTCGACCTGTTTATTCTAGGCATTAAGGAGGAAACCTCTGCCCTTTCCTGCTTTTTGATAACTCCACCGTCCCAACTTGCCTTTGCTTCTATAAAGCTTGATTTGAGGGTTAAAGGAACAAAAAGACTTATTTTTTCTTTCCTCTGGGAAACCCTTCTTGTCCGCTGCCTTTTCAAAAATTGTATCTAAAACTGGGACAAAAACATTTACCAGAGAAAGCAATAGAGCATAACTTTACCTTGGAGATTCGGTCGCCCCCACCCCCAAGACTTCATCCACAGTGCCCTTCTCGCCGAGTTTGAAAGCACTGCATCCTTAGCAGCAAACCTGACCGATTCTGACGAGGCATCGGCTAGAAATGCTATGGCAGATTTGAGAAAGGAAAAAAGAGCCTAGGATTCCCTCTCTGGGAGTTTTGTTTTTAATATGGTTCTCTAATTTGTTTAGCCAAATATACATGGCTCTAGCTATGGATGTTGCCCTTAACCCCAAACATGGAGGCTTCCCAGGATTTTTTTCAATAGCGCATCTGCCTGCCTCTCCATGGGATCCTGAAGTTGAGCTGAATCCTCAAAAGGGAAGGGAGGTCTTTTTCACAACTTTGGCCACCTGAACGACGATTTTTGGGGTCTCATTAAAGATCTTTATTTCCACCTGATCAAACAGCAATCTATTCCTAAACTCCCTGGAAACACCAAGTCTTCTTTCTGGGTCAGGCTATCCATCCAGAATCAGATCTTTAATATAATTTACAGGGAATACTTTAGATCTTTTTGCTCTAAGCCCCCCAAACATTTCATTCTGAACTGATCGGGGCTTTTGTACATCTTCAATGCCCATAGCAGCTCTCACAGCTCCCAGCAACTCCTCCATATCCTCAGAAGAAAAGTAATATTTATTTCTATCTTCCACAATTTCTCCCTCTGACAGTACATCAATATTCTGTCTGGAGGTGGAAGCCTCCTCTTCCATGTCCTCTGCTTCAGAGGATGGACCAGAAATTTTAGACCTTTTTGCCGGAGGAATGGATCTGAAAGAGGCCAAGGAGGATTTTATCTAATTTTGGATCATAGATTTAACCTCCATAAGGATAGACAGTGGCTCCTCTTTTACAAGGTCATTCATGCAAGCCTGACAGAGCTTCTTTTTGTGATTTTCAGGGAGTCTTTTGGTACAAGTTGCACATCTAGCGACCCTGGATTTAACTAGTCTCTTTCATTCCGGTTGGAATAGCCGAAGGTGGGTCTGTAGAATCCATCTGGCTTCCAGGGGCATCAGGAGCTGACATCCTCACTCTGGAGCCGGGAACAACCACAGTGGAGCAGCGGTGTTTTAAAAACAGAGCTCTTTATCATCCAAGCACAGCATCTGACGTCACAGGCGCGTGCGTACTCCCATGTGGTTCTCAGGCTCCGCCCCCAGCCAAGCTGGGAATAGAGCACAGTGCTGAGGCGCAAACAAGGACTGCGTGCAGCGTGCTCTAAAGTTCGCAGTCAGCTTCCACACTGACCTCTCAAAGGGAGCCGCCTGAAAGGCGAGCAATACTAGGTTGAGATCCCAGGGGTGCAGGGGAGGAACATATGGCGGAACCGAATGCGCCACCCCCTGTAGGAAGGTCTTCACAGGTCTCAGAAGAGCCAGAGACCGCTGAAAGAAAATGGCCAGAGCCGAGATCTGACCCTTAAGAGAACTCAGGGACATCCCCATCTCCAGGCCCGACTGGAGGAAGGAGAGGACTACCGGAATAGAGAAACGAAGAGGAAAAATATCCCGTGTCTCGCAGAAGGAAAGAAAAGCCTTCCAGGTACGGTAGTACATTTTGGAAGAGGTAGGCTTCCTAGCCCGGATCATAGTTCTCACAACAGCATCCGAGAAGCCCTTCTTCAGTATGGCGGTTTCAACAGCCATGCTGTTAAACGAAGCGGCCGTAAATTCGGGTGGAAGAGCGGCCCTTGAGACAGCAGATCCTTCCTGAGAGGGAGAGGCCACGGGACGTCCGCCAGCATTCGAACGACCTCCGGGAACCAGGCGCGGCGAGGCCAATCGGGAGCGATGAGGGTGGTCGACAACACTGGAACATGCGCCTCCGCCCACTGGAGGATCCTTTCCACCTCCTGCATCACCTTCCTGCTGCGGGTCCCGCCTTGGTGGTTGATGTAGGCTACTGCGGTGGCGTTGTCTGACTGGACCCGCAACGGAAGACCCGCCAGGAGTGGGGTCCAATGGGAGAGGGAAAGGAAAACAGCCCTGAGCCCCAGAATGTTGATCGGAAGGCGGAACTCCGCCACGACCAAACTCCCTGAACCGTCCGGGACTGGAGAACACTGCCCCAGCCCAGGAGACTGGCGTCTGTGGTGACGACCGTCCAGGAGATCGGGAGGAAGGACCTCCCTGAGGACAGGTTCTGTGGAGACAGCCACCAAGGGAGTGCCGACCGGACCCGAGGAGGCAGGCGAACCCGAGAGTCCAGACCACACGACGTCCTGTCCCAAAAGGACAGGATGGCCCGCTGTAGAGGCCGGGTGTGAAATTGGGCATAGGGAACTGCCTCGAAGGAGGCCACCATAAGGCCCAAAACCTGCATGCATTGCCAGAGGGAGAGGTCCCGGGAGTGCAGGAGGCGGGACAACGAGTCCTGGATCCGAGAGGTCTTGGATTCCGGGAGGAATACTCGAGCGGCCACAGTGTCCAGAAACATTTCCAGAAAGGTCACCCTCTGGGACAGCTGGAGAGAGGACTTTGGAACAGTTCGGCTGGCTGATCAACTTCCCAGAGTCTGGACAGTGATCCTGACACTGTCCTCGGCCTGAGAGAGAGAGGGAGCCTTTATCAGGATATATTCTAGGTAGGGCAATAGGGATATGCCCCTGGCGCGGAGAAGCGCCAAGATCTTTGTAAAGACTCGTGGGGCCGTCGCCAGCCCGAAGGGAAGGGCGACGAACTGGTAATGACGGCCACCAATGGCGAAGCGGAGGAACCTGCGGTGAGACTCCGCGATAGGAACATGCAGGTAAGCGTCCTGGATGTCCACTGACGTGAGCAACTCTCCTGGAAGAAGAGAAGCAACGACGGAGCGGAGTGATTCCATTCGGAACCTCCGCAGCCTCAGGGACTTGTTTAGCAGTTTTAGGTCCAGGATCGGACGGACCGATCCCTCCTTCTTCGGAACAACGAACAGATTGGAATAAAAACCTGTGCCCTGTTCCTCCGGGGAAATCACTCCCCTGGATAGAAGGGAATAGACAGCCTGTAGGAGGGCCGAGGCCCGGACCGGATCCCCCGGAATGCGGGAAAGAAAGAACCAATCCGGGGGCCTGGAAGTGAATTCTATTTTGTAACCAGAAGTTACAATCTCCAGGGCCCAGGCGTCCTGGATGTGTGCTCTCCAAACCTGCTGGAAGGCGAGCAGCCGGCCCCCCACCGCAAGAGGTGGGGGGCGCCCCTTCAGGCAGAGGGCTGCTTGGGAGTTGCGGGGCGAGCGGACTGGGCTCGTGGTCGCCAGGAGGGTTGGGGCTTAAAGGAGGGCTTCTTACGGGAATCCTGCATTCCACCGGAGGAGGGGACCGTGGTGGATCTGAAATAGGAGAAGCGACGAAAGGACTGGCTTCTGAAACCCGAAGATCTAGGTTTAAAGACGCGCTTTGACTTAGACTGGGGCAGATAGGTGCTTTTGCCCCCTGTAGCGTCCGAGATAATCTTGTCCAGCTTAGCACCGAACAGCCTGGAGCCTGCAAAGGGGAGGTTAGTGAGGGAACACTTGGAGGAGGCGTCCGCATCCCATGCCTTCAACCAAATCTCTCTGCGCTGTGTGACGGACAGAGCCTAGACACGCGCAAAGAGAGTGCTAATGTCCAAGGAAGCTTCACAAAGGAATTTTGTGGCCCGAGACATCTGGAGAAGAAAGTTCAGGGTGTCCTCGGAAGCGTTCTGCTCCGCCAGGTCCTGATGGTGTTGCTGCAACCAGATAGCGCTCTAGCAACCCAAGAAGAGGCAAAGGCGGGCCGTAAGCCCGTTCCTGCCAGAATAAAGATGGCTTTGGATAAGTAATCTAAGTCAACTAAGTCCTGCAGAGAGGAACCTTCCAAGACAGGGAGAGCCGTGTTCTTGGCTAGTCTGGCCACAGGCCATTGTTCCACCAGAAAAGGATAAAGAGTATCCATCCGTCTAGTGGCAGAAAAACGGTGGTTAGAGCGGTCCCAGGCCTTAGAGAGGACCTTGGAAAATTTGCCATGGGTGGGGAAGAAAACCGCCTCCGGTTTTCTGGAATGGAACAGAGGGAACTCCTGACTACTGGTGGAGGGAGATTCCCCTTGAAGGTGTCACGCACTGCCGCCACTAAGTCAGCCACCATAGTGGAGAGCTTAGGCGAGGGTTCCAGCTGAGTGTCTTCGTCCGAGATGGACCGTTTCCCTCACCACAGGGATCAGAGGTCTGAAGGGGAAGAGTCTGGGCACGCCTCCAGGCGAGGCAGAGTCATCCGAGGGAGTATGCTGCTACGTACGCTGCCTCTTAGTAGACGAGCGTCCTCTGTGGGAACCACTGTGAGGTGGAGTGGTGTGCGCCACAGGATTAGTGACCGCCATGCGCTCAATGAAGGCCATGGCGGTGCGAGAAAATTGCGCTAAGTCAGCGGCCGCCCTAGACATGGCAGACACCCAGGCAGGTTCTGCAGGCGCGGTGGGGGGACTGGGCTGAGGAGGAAGGGGTGGACGGAGACCCTGTACAAGGGCAAGGCAGGAGTCACAGGAGCCAGAGACCGACAGTGGCAGAAAACAGACCAGGCAGGCGTCCATAGGGGCCTGAGGTGCAGTTTTGGCAGATTTTTGGGGGGCCCCTGGCTTTGGCATGATGGCAGTATTCCCAGTACACTGGGAAAAGAGTAGTGTCTCCTACCGCAATTGCAGCACAAAATTGTCCTACCGCGATTCAGGAGGAGCAGCAGGGAGCCGGGAGGATTCCAGCGTGGGGAGAGGAGCGCTAAGGCAGAACAGCAGTGCCGGAAGAAAGATATAGGCTCCGCCCCAAATAGCAGCCAAAATGGCAGTTTGAATGCATCCCCCGGACACCCCGAAAAAAAGGGGGGCCTCTGCACACTGCCAGGGAGCCCTGCACTAAGAAATTACTCTCCTGAGAGAGCCCTCCGACAGGATCACCCACCCCTCCACCACTCAGTTCACCCAGGCATGGCCCACCAATGACACATAGGGGAGATATGGGGGGAGAAGACAGGTCAGGTATGAAGCCTATACTTGGGCAGGAGCAGGTGACCCTGGAGCTGGTAGGCCACCAGAGCTGCAGGTCGAGCTCGGTTCCACTTGTCTGCTTGGGGGATAGGAGGTAGCCGGCGACGTCAGTTCGACCCCGGCGCTCGCTCCACAGAGACCAGAGACGCGCATGCGACCCTGTGTCTCTAATAAAAATAAAAAAACAGTTGAAGTGTAGAAAGTGTCAACCTCCTTCACAGACACTAAGCAAAGACTGAGGTCCTACTAGTGGACCCTGGGGGTATAGCCTGTAGGGGAGGAGCTCTCTTGTTATTTGCATAGTGTCCCTCCTAGTAATGGCCTAGGCCAGTGATAGGCAAACTGCGGCTCTCCAGCTGTTGCAAAACTACAACTCCCACCATGCCCTGTTGTAGGCTGAAAGCAGTAGGCAGTCTTTGCATGCTGGGAGTTGTAGTTCTGCAACAGCTGGAGAGCCGCAGTTTGCCTATCACTGGCCTAGGCTATACCCATGGTCTGTGTCCCCCAATGGAATGTACGAGAAATACCATTACAAGCCTGAGCGTTCATATTTTCAACCTCTGATGATTTTGTAAAATTAAATAAAATACAAGCCACTTGCAAGTCACAAAAGCATATTTATTAGGGGGAGAAAGGAAAATTAAAAAGCATCTGCAAAGAAAGGAGCACTTAACCGACAACTGCTCATTATTGCACATTATTACATCCTCAATGTGGGAGGGAGAAAAAAAATAAAAGAGGAAAAGACTGAAAATGGGTGGAGAAAGGAGAAAAGGAAAAAAATAAAATAAATAAAAAAAAGTCAGTGAAAGAAAAATACATGTGGAGAAAGAAGGTTCATATAGCAGTTACCTAATATTTACCTGATGGAAAAAAAAAAAAAAAAAAAAAAAAAAAAAAAGAGACTAATACTGCAAGGGGAAGGAGAAGAAAAAAAAAAAAAGGAAAAGAAAAGTAAGGGATCTCAAACGAATAACTGTACAAACATATCTTCTCACAGGTTCCAGCAGCAGGAGATTCCTGTAATGGGAGGATTCTCTTCGACTTTAAATGTAAACTTCAGTCTTCGTTAGTAGACTTGGTGGATGTTAAAATAAAAGTTCTTTTCTTTACATTACATAGTCTCTCATTTTTCTGTCAAGGCGGAGCAGCGCACGAAGCTTGTGTCACGTCTCCCAATCTTTGAGCTGAATTTTTCTAACTTTGATGCCTTCTCCCCAGAGCCACAGAGGTGGTGTGTCTTGTGCAGCATGTGGACAGAGGCTTTGTGCACGTGAGGTAAAGAGAGAAAAACTGAGACATTGTTAGTTTCTCATTACACAACAGGCTGACAGGGTGAACAGTCTCGCATACAAAAATCCCTTGTGCCCACTTCAAAATGAAAAAAGCTATTCACAAATATACACATTGCTTACTAAAAAGCTAGCACATACCATCTGACAACCGATATTACAGTCAGAGTCCAAGGCAGTTCTGCCTTACATGTGCTGCTGACAAATGGTCTGAACACAGGGCTATGGAAACGTTTTCTACAGAGCTACATAAGTAACGGCAACATCTGTATATTCCGCCTAACCCCAAGACATTCAGAACACAAGTTGACAAAACCTTTTTACCAACAAGTAGCTGATATGATGTTCTTTGGTAACTTCTGGTTGAAAGTGCCATATATAAATATATATACAAACACTCGAGAGATAGCACATCTATCCACAGAACCCAGGAAATTACCAACGCCTAAGGTGGCTGTTTGAATCACTGATATTCTGGCAAACAAATGAAACCCAACGCAGTCTTGTTTGGGATGCCCTGTCTTTGCCTGTGCCCTCTGACCCAGGAGGTATTTCATATGAAATAAAGAGATCCGATGGTGAAATGCGGATTTTTACATGCACACACAGTGTGAGCTTAAATCATGTGTCGGAAAACACATTGGTAGGTTCTGGTAGAAAAAGACTGGTTTAGAAGTTAGGCAAGACCGCTAAGCTTTGCTTGCACTCAATCTTGCTGGCGTCGTTCCCTGCATACACAAGAGACAGAGAAGCCAGGAAACTCTGGCATTCCTCCTCACTCTCGAAGGCCAACTCTGACTGAACGTAGGAAACTGGTAGCACCGGACGAAAACTAAAAAGAGTTAAAACAAAAAAAGTAGTGGAGGGAAAAGGAGCAAAGAAAGAAAAAAACATGTTAGAACAATAATGACAATAATTGAATTTACCTTCCACATTACAGCTTTAAAACACTTTAAACCAGAAGACCGTATACCCACCTGGAGTCATAACCCAACAGGGCTGCAGCCCGCCTGAAGCTAGAAGTTCAAAGTATTATATGCTAACTGGACTGTATATAATTTGCATGCTTCAGTGTCTATTGGGACTTGCAGGCAGAGGTGGAGCGATAATAGAGAATAAGGGACATTAGGGGACTGTTCTATGTAAGTCATGCTTAAAGGAGTTTTCTGGGATTTTGATATTAATGACCTATCCTCAGAATGACCTATCCGGTCATCAATATCAGATCAGCAGCATCGACATCGCAGTGGTGAGCGGGTGTAACTACATGCCGTCCCAATCATTTTAATGGGACGGCTCGTTTCTATACACTTGAATAGGAAGGAACCATCCCATTAAAGTGAATGGGACGGCTTGTAATAACACCGGCTCGCCGCTGCGATGATGATGGCAAGCAGGTAAACAATGAAGGGAGCACGAAGTGCAGCCTTCTCTTCAACCAGCTGATCAGCAGGGGTGCCGGGTGTCAGAGCCCCACCGGTCTGATATTTATGACCTACAGTCAGGTCCATAAATATTGGGACATTGACAATTCTAACATTTGTGGCTCTATACACCACCACAGTGGATTTGAAATGAAAAAGTTGTGCTTTAACTGCAGACTGTCAGCTTTAATTTGAGGGTATTTACATCCAAATCAGGTGAACGGTGTAGGAATTACAACAGTTTGCATATGTGCCTCCCACTTGTTAAGGAACCAAAAGTAATGGGACAATTGGCTTCTCAGCTGTTCCATGGCCAGGTGTGTGTTATTCCCTCATTATCCCAATCACAATGAGCAGATAAAAGGTCCAGAGTTCATTTCAAGTGTGCCATTTGCATTTGGAATCTGTTGCTGACAACTCTCAAGATGAGATCCAAAGAGCTGTCACTATCAGTGAAGCAAGTCATCATTAGGCTGAAAAAACACAACAAACCCATCAGAGAGATAGCAAAAACATTAGGCGTGGCAAAAACAACAGTTTGGAACATTCTTAAAAAGAAGGAATGCACCGGTGAGCTCAGCAACACCAAAAGACCCAGAAGACCACGGAAAACAACTGTGGTGGATGACCGAAGAATTCTTTCCCTGGTGAAGCAAACACCCTTCACAACAGTTGGCCAGATCAAGAACATTCTCCAGGAGGTAGGTGTATGTGTGTCAAAGTCAACAATCAAGAGAAGACTTCACCAGAGTGAATACAGAGGGTTCACCACAAGATGTAAACCATTGGTGAGCCTCAAAAACAGGCAGGTCAGATTAGAGTTTGCCAAACGACATCTAAAAAAAGCCTTCACAGTTCTGGAACAACATCCTATGGACAGATGAGACCAAGATCAACTTGTACCAGAGTGAAGAGAAGAGTTTGGAGAAGGAAAGGAACTGCTTATGATCATAAGCATACCACCTCATCAGTGAAGCATGGTGGTGGTAGTGTCATGGCGTGGGCATGTATGGCTGCCAATGGAACTGGTTCTCTTGTATTTATTGATGTGACTGCTGACAAAAGCAGCAGGATGAATTCTGAAGTGTGGATGGCGCTTCACAGTGCAGATGGACAATGACCCAAAGCATACTGCAAAAGCAACCAAATAGTTTTTTGAGGGAAAGAAGTGGAATGTTATGCAATGGCCAAGTCAATCACCTGACCTGAATCCGATTGAGCATGCATTTCACTTGCTGAAGACAAAACTGAAGGGAAAATGCCCCAAGGACAAGCAGGAACTGAAGACAGTTGCAGTAGAGGCCTGGCAGAGCATCACCAGGGATGAAACCCAGCGTCTGGTGATGTCTATGCGTTCCAGACTTCAGGCTGTAATGGACTGCAAAGGATTTACAACCAAGTATTAAAAAGTGAAAGTTTGATTTAGGATTATTATTCTGTCCCATTACTTTTGGTCCCTCAACAAGTGGGAGGCACATATGCAAACTGTTGTAATTCCTACACCGTTCACCTGATTTGGATGTAAATACCCTCAAATTAAAGCTGACAGTCTGCAGTTAAAGCACATCTTGTTAGTTTCATTTCAAATCCATTGTGGTGGTGTATGGAGCCAAAAATGTTAGAATTGTGTCGATGTCCCAATATTTATGGACCTGACTGTATCCTGGGGATAGGTCATCAATATTCAAATCCCTCGGAAAAAAAAAAAAACTTTAAAGGGAGTCTGTCACCTCCATATGGCCATATACAGTGCTTACATGGCTCTGTAGCACACCTATACAGGATTGTAACGGTACCTTTGTTCTTTTCTTTAGACTTGCACCAGCAGGAAAAACAAAGTTTAATTCATATGCAAATGAGCACTCGCAAGTGCACAGGCGTTCAGTGTGTAGGTGCCGAGGCTGCTCTGCCTTCTTTACACTTTACTCCATCCCAGCCTCTTCCTTTGCCCGCCCTCCAAGTCTCTTGCCTCATGGATGGGTCCGGACTTGGAGGGCGGGCAAAGGAAGAGGCTGGGGAGGAGTAAAGTGAAAAGAAGGCAGATTAGCCTGGGCACCTACACCCTGAATGCCACCCCTGGGCACTTGCGAGTGCTCATTTGCATATGAATTAAACTTTGTTTTTCCTGCTGGTGCAAGTCTAAAGAAAAGAACAAAGGTACCGTTACAATCCTGTATAGGTGTGCTACAGAGCCATGTAAACACTGTATATGGCCATATGGAGGTGACAGACTCCCTTTAAGCTAAAAGAGTATGACCATTAACATTTATCAACTATCTAGAGGAATTATATGATAAATGTAGAACTACTAAAGCTCCTCTAGCAAGGACGGGTGTTCCCAGGTCCACCATGTGTGCACCGCTCCAATCACTACCAGAGATGGCTAAATGCAGTACTCTGCAGGTCATCCATGTCACAATGGCAGTGAGAGGTTGCCTCAGAGTCACCTAATTTTTATATCCTAAAATAAATGACCTTGGCCGGTAAAAGTGCATTCATATAAATAAAGCAACCTGCAAAATAAACATTTCTGTATTAGTTTAAAAGGGCATCTATCAGCAGATCTAAACCTATGAAACTGGCTGACATGTTACATGTGCACTTGGCAGCTGTGTTGGTCCCATGTTCATATGTGCCCACATTGCTGAGAAAAATTATGTTTTATTATATGCAAGTGGGCCTTTAGGAGAAGGGGGGGGCGTTACACCTAGAGCAGGCATCCTCAAACTGCGGCCCTCCAGCTGTTGCAAAACTACAACTCCCAGCATGCCCAAACAGCCTACAGGTATCAGCCTACAGCAGGGCATTGTGGGAGTTGCAGTTTTACAACAGCTGGAGGGCCACAGTTTGAGGATGCCTGACCTAGAGGCTCTGCCCTTTCTGCAACTAACGCGTCCTCTGCACTTTGAAAGGGCGAGGCATGATGACATTTACACTGCCTGACCCTGTCAATAAAAATGCAGACGGTGCAGCGGTTGCAGATACTAATTGTCACAGCAATGCCCTTGTCGCTCATTTGTATATATTAAAGCATCATTTTTCTCAGTAATCCAGACACATATGAACATGGGACCAACACAGGTGCCTTCAGCTGTCAAGCGCACATGTAACAGGTCAGCTAGTTTCATAGATACAAATCTGCTGACAGATGCCACTTAAATACTCAAAGTACAACAGCCCTGTTTAATGAATGACATTTACAATTCCCAACACGCCTTGACATGCTGGAAATTGTAGCGTCTCAACTGGAGGCCGCTCTAGCATGACATAGGTCAGGGATCAGCAACCTCCAGTTGTTCAGAAACTATAACTCCCAGGATGCTTCATTCACTTCTATGAGAGTTAGAAGAACAAAGCATGTTTGCATGCTGGATGTTGTAGTTTCACAGCAGCTGGGGTGCCAGAGGTTGCCGATTCCTGATATATGTAGTCATGCACGCTAGGTAGTGCCTACTCAAAAGCCAATTTAAGTACAAAATGGCATTCACCATTTTAAATATATTGAACGGATGAGCCAGTTTCCTTTTATAAATGGAAAGAGTAAAACTAGACAGTCATTTCTATTAGATTATGCTGGGCCCCAAATCAAAAATGAATAAGGCCTACCAAATGGGGGGGGGGTTTGTAATCTACAATAGTAGACACTAATACCTCAAGCACCCCTTGGAGATGGCGGGGGGAGGAATCTCCTGATTACAGGATCCTTTTCAGTTACCTCAACATATCCCAATAGGATATTAACATGATTTACATAAACTAGGAACTGAAATGTGAAAAAATAAAAAAAAATCTAGTAGCCTACATAAACAAAAATCACAAAACTGTTGACTGCAAACCTAAATTTCTGTACAAAAAAAGCACCTCCTGTTACTTGACTTTACACTACTTACCTTAATAAAAAAATAAAAAATAACGATTATAATACTAATTATAGACACACATGCATGCACACAACAGGATTGCAAAGGATGGATGAACATAACCATTTTTGTTGGGAAGCCAAGTTAGATATTATGGCAAGATCCTCACTGGGGCCCTTCTGGCAAGTTAATAAATTTGCATATATTTGAATCTGCTCTATATGTCTAACATCTCTATTCAGATATTTTCTAATGCGTCTGAAGGGCTACGAAAACATTTTTTCAGATTCTCAAACGTGTTTCTGCTTTTCGCCTGAATTCAATCATCGTGATTTCTAATGCCAGAGAACATTTTGTTTAGAACAAAAGTTCCAGGAAATCGCTCAGAGAAAAGGTCTGAGCTCCAAGACACATTCTAGGAGATTGCAAGATCAATGACTGAAGGCAACATTGGCAGCACTGAAAAGAGGGTCATTGAATTACTGAATATTTCAGACTTGTAGAATTTAAATGACAGAGGTTACAGAGTACTGCCTGAGCAAGAGCAGACCTACATTTCCTCTAAGCCTCTATGAGGGAGTCTTAAGTCCCACCACACCTTAGGAAGGACACACCAGCTTATTCTGGGAACTTCCTACTCATTTCGGACAAGAAACAGAAGAAGAGATATTGTCTTCTTTACAACAGCTAATCCTGCTAAAGAGCGTCAAAGTAGAAATCACGTGTAGGATGCGGTTAGAAATGTGTGTACGCGTTTCCTATGTATCTCCCTGTTCACAATAACCCTTAAAAACACAAATGATAAAAGCAGCATGCCAAAGAAGCTAATAAAAGAAGGCTCAATTATGTACACTAATCGGGCAACCTGCACATACGTTTTAATCATGGCCTTAAGGGCTGCCTTCCTCTCCCTCTCTGTAAACTTGTCGATGAGATAAGCAGACATGCGGGGGGCTTCTCTATATAGCTTGAAAAACCGGTGATAATTTGAAAGAGCCCAAGCACTGCGAAGAGCAAGAGCATGTGCAACACAAGGATCTTCCTTCAGCTCTTTGGTCAAATATGCCAGCTCTGTTGTGATGTCTGTAAGAGAGAAAAGAAATAAATGTAACACAAGTCATAAGACTGCAAACACTATTGGGGAGATTTATCAAACTGGCGTAAAGTAGAACTAGTTTAGGGTACTTTCACACTAGCGTTATTCTTTTCCGGCATAGAGTTCCATCCTAGGGGCTCAATACCGGAAAAGAACTGATTAGTTTTATCCCCATGCATTCTGAATGGAGAGCAATCCGTTCAGGATGTCTTCAGTTCAGTCACTGAACGGCGTTTTGGACAGAGGAAATACTGCAGCATGCTGCGGTATTCTCTCCGTCCAAAATTCCGGATCCGGCATTAATTTACATAGAAATGTATTAGTGCCGGATACAGCATTAAAAATACCGCAATGCCGGGTCCGTTCTTCCGGACTGTGCATGCGCAGACCGGTATGAATGTGAAAAAAAAAAAAAAAATGTGTCCGTTTCTCCAGATGAAATGCGGAGAGACGGATCCATTCTTGCAAGATCACTTTGCCGAAGGGTGAAAGTACCCTTAGTTGCCCATAGCAACCAATCCATTTCTACTGTACACCAGTTTCATAAAATGATCCCCTATCTGTTCATGCTGCGCTGGCATTGCCAGTTCGCCATTATGCTGAAAGTTTCCAATCGCCTATTGATTTCAAATCATAAATACCATGCAGAACGTTGAGGCATCACTTTAATACTGCATGTGTAGCAAAATATATTTTTCAATTTATGAAATAAGATATGCCAAAAGAATACTCTTGACACAAGCTGTCTCAGCAGACGTCTGCCAAATAGGCGCAGCAAACGTGGTGTGAACATAGCCAAAGCTGATGTGTATATAGTATTTTCTTACCTCCGGAGTTTTTCGTGAAGATGTAATACAAAACACGGTAGGCTGTAAACTCTCCAACATTTCCACTAAGGTTTTCTGAGTATAAAGATTTCAGCTGTGCCTGACACTGGTTGAATTCCTCGTGGTCGCCCTACATTGGAAAAAGATGCTTAAAGTAAAAGCAGTTATATCCAAGAACATCTGAAAGCAGTATAGGACACAATGGGGGGTGCTTGGGAATAGTTTTGCATTATCCGATTCAGTAGTTACATGAAATACATATAGAAAAAGCCTGCGAGTCCTCTTTAACGCAGGCTGATGGACCGCTTTCCCAGCATGAGTGTGTAGGCAGGGAAAGCTGGCAGTTAGCTTCCATTCAGCGTCTCTCCCTCTGTCATTCGCTGCCTCAGATCCACTTATTTCATCTAATTTAGGAATTTTTAAAAAGCTCAACCAGATTCTCTGTATCCAAATAAAGCATTTTTGTGTAGCAATAAAAAGTACCTTCTCCAGTGCTATCCGGGCATGGGTCTCATACACTTCGACAGTGAACTCTGTGCGAATGCCCTGGACCTGTAGAGCATACAACCATATAAAAACAAGTGCAGAAAATATGACTTTCCGTCTGTTTGCAGGAGGAATATAGCAGATTAGTGTTACCTCCTGGCAGCAGCAGCTACACTCCAGTGATACAATCGAGAAGAGAGTTTGTGCTGAAACCGCTGGCAAGATCACCTAAGACTATAGTTTCATTACTCAAATAACACACACAGGCCCAGATTTACTAATCTTGCAGATGGCGTAAGCTTAAAGAATAACTGTCATGTTTTCCTAAAAAAATTTTTTTTTTAGCATATGTTACTGCTGCAGCAGCATTATGCACAAAGCAATCTATAGTTTCTTCACATACCACTGTTTTCCTTGAGTTTTCCCTCTTACGGCTGTTTAAACATTTACAATACGAGGACCTTCTCAAGATGGCTCTTCTGCTAGTTCTCTGAGGCCAAAACTGATTTCCCTTACTTCCCATACACACTTGCTGTAGCCAGCAGCTCCCTGCCAGCCAATCAGATTGGATTACTGAGAGACACGCCTCCTCACTCTGAAGCCTAAGGCCTCTTTCACACTTGCGTTGTCCGGATCCGGCATGTACTCCACTTGCCGGAATTACACTCCGGATCCGGAAAAACGCAAGTGTACTGAAAGCATTTGAAGACGGAGCCGTCTTCAAAATGCTTTCAGTGTTACTATGGCACCCAGGACGCTATTAAAGTCCTGGTTGCCATAGTAGGAGCGGGGGAGCGGTATACTTACAGTCCGTGCGGCTCCCGGGGCGCTCCAGAGTGACATCAGAGCGCCCCATGCGCATGGATGACGTGTCCAATGCGATCACATGATCCATGCGCTTGGGGCGCCCTGACGTCACTCTGGAGCGCCCCGGGAGCCGCACAGACGGTAAGTACACTGCTCCCCCGCTCCCCACTACACTTTACCATGGCTGCCAGGACTTTAGCGTCCCGGCAGCCATGGTAACCATTCAGAAAAAGCTAAATGTCGGCTCCGGCAATGTGCCGAAACGACGTTTAGCTTAAGGCCGGATCAATGCCTTTCAATGGACATTAATTCCGGATCCGGCCTTGCGGCAAGTGTTCCGGATTTTTGGCCGGAGCAAAAAGCGCAGCATGCTGCAGTATTTTCTCCGGCCAAAAAACGTTCCGTTCCGGAACTGAAGACATCCTGATGCATCCTGAACGGATTTCACTCCATTCAGAATGCATTAGGATAATCCTGATCAGGATTCTTCCGGCATAGAGCCCCGACGACGGAACTCTATGCCGGAAGACAAGAACGCAGGTGTGAAAGAGCCCTAATGCAGGCATGCAGTGTGAAGAACCGCCCCTCTGTCTTCCTGTCTTCTTAGCCAGAGACAGACAAGCCATAGCAACGGTCCTTTAAGGGAGCAGTGGAAAGGGACAGAGGATATTAATGAAAGCTATTATAAGGTAATTACAGATCTTTTGACAATCATTGACAGACTAACTCAGGTATACATGCCTAGCTCTAATAAACTAGCAAATAAAATAAATATAAAAAAAATATGACAGTTACCCTTTAAACAGGCTGTCTAGACCAGCACCAGATTGATCACAGGGGCTCAGGATGGATGATAAATCTGGTGTGGGGAAAGACTTTTCTCTGACTCTATATCGGGGATGGGCAAACTGCGGCTCTCCAGCTGTTGTAAAACTACAAATCCCATCATGCCCTGCTGTAGGCTGATAGCTGTAGGCAGACTGGGCATATTGGGAGTTGTAGTTTTACAACAGCTGGAGAGCCGCAGTTTGCACATCCCTGCTCTATACCATCTTTTGGGTAGCTTACTGAGAGACAGATTTTTACGCCAGAATTCTGGTGCAACAATGAGTTTATAATAAAAAGATTTTTGATGCAGACACATTAGTAAATCTGAGGTACAGTGTTTTGGTTCTGTTGAGTTTTAGGGGGTCAGTGGCTTTTTTTTTCTAGAACAGGGATTAGCAACCTTCGGCACTCCAGCTGCTGTTGAACTACAACTCCCAGCATGCACACCTACTGTGCTCTTGTAACTCCCATAGAAGTGAATGGAGGATTCAGGGAGTTGAAGTTTCAGAACAGCTGGAGTGCTGGGGGTTACTGATCCCTGGCCTATAAGCATCTCTCTGACTTGGCACCAAAACACCCACAAAACCCCCCAAAAAATAAAAAATGCATAGAAAATAACACCAGATAAAACACAGAGGAGATTTTCGTGGTACATACCGTCAAGTCTTGACGAATTGATTTCAACTGCTCACAGGCAAAGGCATAGTCTTGCTTTTCCTTAAAGTGCCCTTTTACCATTGTCAAAGACTTTCGCAAAACCTATAAATCAAAGAGAAGAGAAGTTTCATAAATACCAACACAACTTAAACTAAAAAGAGGAGCTGTCACCTCTCCTGACATGTCTGTATTAGTAACTACTTGCATTCTCCATATAATAATTCTGGAGCACATATGACTAGGCCGTGCCATTCTTTTATTATGCCTACTAGAAGATATAAATTAATTGTCAGCAGTTGGGGGGAGGCAGTCGTGTGCCTCGTGTCCTGACATTGTCCAATCAGTGCCGTCAGTGGGAGACTGCATAAAACTCACACAACCATAAAGTATGTGTGTACTACAGGGATTTAGCAATTTTAAAATAACGTTTTTGGAAAAGTAGAACACTTGAAGTCTTACTGAAACAGGTCGAACTGTTGATGGATCTGGAGCACAAGTCAGACGCAGGTAAATTTTTGTGATATCCTGTGACGTTCCCACAATTTTCAGCTCATTCCAGTTTAAACTCCCCGATTCACTTGGATCTAGATTATTAATCTGAAGAACCAAGGGCTCCACACGCAGCTTCTTAGGACTGTGCCCATGCTGGAAGCGTGCAGCTCGCTTTTCTTTCTTGAAGTCTCTCTCTGGATCCTCAAAATCCATGGTCATATTCTTTTTGCGGTTTCTTTTGCTTACGTTTTGTTCATTCCTAGCAAATAGAAGGAAACCGTGTATCAATTAACCCCTTAAGGACCGGGCTCATTTTCACCTTAAGGACCAGGCCATTTTTTGGAAATCTGACCAGTGTCACTTTAAGTGCTAATAACTTTAAAACGCTTTGACTTATCCAGGCCATTCTGAGATTGTTTTTTCGTCACATATTGTACTTCATGACACTGGTAAAATGAAGTCAAAAAAATTATTTTTTTTTGCACAAAAAAATACCTAATTTACCAAAAATTTGGAAAAATTTGCAAATTTCAAAGTTTCAGTTTCTCTACTTCTGTAATACATAGTAATACCCCAAAAAATTGTGATGACTTTACATTCCCCATATGTCTACTTCATGCTTGAATTGTTTTGGGAATGATATTTTATTTTTTGGGGATGTTATAAGGCTTAGAAGTTTAGAAGCAAATCTTGAAATTTTTCCGAAATTTACAAAAACTCAATTTTTAGGGACCAGTTCAGGTTTGAAGTCACTTTGCGAGGCTTACATAATAGAAACCACCCAAAAATGACCCCATCTAAGAAACTACACCCCTCAAGGTATTCAAAACTGATTTTGCATACATTGTTAACCCTTTAGGTGTTGCACAAGAGTTATTGGCAAATGGGGAGGAAATTTGAGAATTTGATTTTTTTGTCTAATTTTTCATTTTAACCCATTTTTTCCACTAACAAAGCAAGGGTTAACAGCCAAACAAGACAGTATCTTTATTGCCCTGACTCTGCTGTTTACAGAAACACCCAATATGTGGCCGTAAACTACTGTACGGCCTCACAGCGGGGCGTAGAGTGAAAGGTGCGCTGTTTGGTTTTTGGTAGGCTGATTTTTATGGACTGGTTTATTTACACCATGTCCCATTTGAAGCCCCCTGATGCACCCCTAGAGGAGAAACTCCCTAAAAGTGACCCCATCTAAGAAACTACACCCCTCAAGGTATTCAAAACTGATTTTACATACGTCGTTAACACTTTAGGTGTTGCACAAGAGTTATTGGCAAATGGAGATGAAATTTGAGAATTTCATTTTTTTGCCTAATTTTCAATTTTAACCCATTTTTTTCACTAACAAAGCAAGGGTTAACAGCCAAACATGACTGTATCTTTATTGCCCTGACTCTGCCATTTACAGAAACACCCAATATGTGGCCGTAAACTACTGTACGGTCACACAGCGGGGCGTAGAGTGAAAGGTGCGCCGACTGTTTTTTTGACACCATGTCCCATTTGAAGCCCCCCTGATGCACCCCTAGAGTAGAAACTCCATAAAAGTGACCCCATCTAAGAAACTACACCCCTCAAGGTATTCAAAACTGATTTTACAAACTTTGTTAACCCTTTAGGTGTTGCACAAGATTTAATGGAAAATAGAGACACAATTTCAAAATTTCACATTTTTGGCAGATTTTCCATTTTAATATTTTTTTTCCAGTTACAAAGCAAGGGTTAACAGCCAAACAAAACTCATTATTTATGGCCCTGATTCTGTAGTTTACAGAAACACCCCATATGTGGTCGTAAACCGCTGTACGGGCACACGGCAGGGCGCAGAAGGAAAGGAATGCCATACGGTTTTTGGAAGGCAGGTTTTGCTGGACTGTTTTTTTGACACCATGTCCCATTTGAAGCCCCCCTGATGCACCCCTAGAGTAGAAACTCCAGAAAAGTGACCCCATTTTAGAAACTACGGGATAGGGTGGCAGTATTGTTGGTACTAGTTTAGGGTACATATGATTTTTGGTTGCTCTATATTACACTTTTTGTGCGGCAAGGTAACAAGAATTAGCTTTTTTGGCACCGTTTTTTTTTTTTGTTATTTACAACATTCATCTGACAGGTTAGATCATGTGGTAATTTCATAGAGCAGGTTGTCACGGACGCGGCGATACCTAATATGTATTACATTTTTTTAATTTATGTAAGTTTTACCCAATGATTTCATTTTTAAAACAAAAAAAAGTTTTAGTGTCTCCATAGTCTAAGAGTCATAGTTTTTCAGTTTTTGGGCGATTATCTTAAGTAGGGTCTCATTTTTTGCGGGAGGAGATGACGGTTTGATTGGCACTATTTTGGGGTGCATATGACTTTTTGATCGCTTGCTATTACACTTTTTGTGATGTAAGATGACAAAAAATAGCTTTTTTTACACAGTTTTTTTTTTTTTTTTTTTTACGGTGGTCACCTGAGAGGTTAGGTCATGTGATATTTTTATAGAGTCGGTCGATACGGACGCGGCAATACCTAATATGTATACTTTTTTTTTATTTATGTAAGTTTTACACAATGATTTCATTTTTGAAACAAAAAAAATTATGTTTTAGTGTCTCCATAGTCTAAGAGCCATAGTTTTTTCAGTTTTTGGGTGATTATCTTAAGTAGGGTCTCATTTTTTGCGGGATGAGATGACGGTTTGATTGCTACAATTTTGGCGTACATGCGACTTTTTTGATCACTTTTATTACCTTTTTTTGGGAAGTAAGGTGAGCAAAATTTCAATTTCATCATAGTTTTTTATTTTTTATTTTTATGGCGTTCACCGTTCGGGTAAAGTAACATGACCGTTTTATAGATCAGGTCGTTACGGACGCGGCGATACCAAACATGTGTAGGGAATGTTATTTTTTTAATTTTTAATCAGTGATAAATGTGTTTTTGGATTTTTACTTTTTTTTCACTTTTTTTCACTTTTTTTTTTACCCAGATCCACTTGGTTCTTGAAGATCCAGTGGGTCTGATGTCTGTATAATACAGTACAGTACAATATATATTGTTCTGTACTGTATTTTACTTACACTGAACAGATCTATGCTTTCAGCACAGATCTGTTCAGCACCATGGACAGCAGGACGCCTGAGAGGCGTCCTGTTGCCATGGGAACCTTCCCCGTCTGCTCAGAACTTCGCAGACGGGGAAGGGTAAGGATGGGATCTGGCGGGGGGCTGTCTGGGAGCTCTCTCCCTCTCCATCGGGGGGCTGCAAAGGCACAGCAGCCCCCCGATCGGAGAGGGAGGGAGCTCCCTCTTACTGTTAACTTTTTCCATACAGCGGTCCGTACGGACCGCTGTATGGAAAGGGTTAAACGGCTGACATCGCATCACCGATGTCAGCCGTTTATACCAGGGTGTCAGCAATGTGCTGGCACCCTGGTATACCCACTCTACACCAACGATTATTCAATGGGAGGCGGGCGGGGGATCGCGATCCCGCCTGCCGCACCGCCCGCCTCCCGCACCGCCCCCACCGCCCGCAACACCCCCCCTGCACCTCCCACCGGGCTAAAATCATTCAGAGGTGCAGGGGGGGGTGATAAAAATATATTTTCGGCACACTAAAGTTTCTGATCGCCGCGGTCAGGGACCGCAGCGATCAGAAACAGCAGAAAGCGCAACACACCGCAGGTCTGAATTGACCTGCGGTTTGTTGCGATCGCGGACATGGGGGGGTCACGGGACCCCCCCGCGCATTTAGCCGAGGTGCCTGCTCAATGATTTGAGCAGGCACCTTGTTCCGATCACAGCCGGCCGGGCGGCAGTGATCGGAACAACACATGACGTACCGGTACGTCATGTGTCCTTAAGGACTCGGGAAACATGCCGTACCCATACGTCATGTGTCCTTAAGGGGTTAAAGTGACCAAAATATTAACTAAAAAAGGTAACATTAAAGGGAATCTCATCTCTGGCAAACTTATTTTTTGTGCACGTTTGCCACTTCTCCACCAGCCTTGCCACTTCCGCAAAAAGGGGATGTGGCCGATAGCCCCACCATGTTTATCATAGTCTACATCAGTTTTCTGGCATAGAAGAACACTGAATTCTAAGGCTACTTTCACACTTGCGTTCGGGGCTCCGCTTGTGAGTTCCGTTTGAAGGCTCTCACAAGCGGCCCCGAACGGATCCGTACTGCCTCAATGCATTCTGAGTGGATGCGGATCCGCTCAGAATGCATCAGTTTGGCACCGTTTGGCCTCCGCTCAGCAGGCGGACACCCGAACGCAGCTTGCAGCGTTTTCGTGTCCGCCTGGCCGTGCGGAGCCAAACGGATCCGTCCAGACTTACAATGCAAGTCAATGGGGACGGATCCGTTTGACATTGACACAATATGGTGCAATTTCAAACGGATCCGTCCCCCATTGACTTTCAATGTAAAGTCAGGATTATACCATCAGATCGGAGTTTTCTCCAATCCGATGGTATATTTTAACTTGAAGCGTCCCCATCACCATGGGAACGCCTCTATGTTAGAATATACCATCGGATTTGAGTTACATCGTGAAACTCAAATCCGACAGTATATTCTAACACAGAGGCGTTCCCATGGTGATGGGGACGCTTCAAGTTAGAATATACTGAGAACTGTGTACATGACTGCCCCCTGCTGCCTGGCAGGTGCTGCCAGGCAGCAGGGGGCAGACCCCCCCCCCCCCCCCCTCCTGTATTTAACTTATTGGTGGCCAGTGCGGGCCCCCCCTCCCTCCCCAGTATTAATTGTAACTAGTGCGGCCCCCCTCCCTCTATATTCATCGGTGGCCAGTGCGGATATTAAATATGACCAGTGCGGTCTCCCCCTCCCTCCCTCCCCAGTATTAAATATGAGCAGTGCGGCCTCCCCCTCCCTCTATTCATTGGTGGCCAGTGCGGATTCAAAGTATTGTGATCAGTGCGGCCTCTCCTCTCTCCCCCCCCCCCCCCCCCCCAATCATTGGTGGCAGCGGAGAGTACCGATCGGAGTCCCAGTTTAAATCGCTGGGGCTCCGATCGGTTACCATGGCAGCCAAGACGCTATTGCAGTCTTGGCTGCCATGGTTACTTAGCAACAAATAGCAGCATTATACTTACCTGAAGAGCTGCGATGTGTGTCCAGCCGGGAGCTCCTCCTACTGGTAAGTGACAGGTCTATAGGCAATGCGCCGCACAGACCTTTCACTTACCAGTAGGAGGAGCTCCCGGCCGGTCACAGACATCGCAGCTCTTCAGGTAAGTATAATGATTCTATTTGTTGCTAAGTAACCATGGCAGCCAAGACTGCAATAGCGTCTTGGCTGCCATGGTAACCGATCGGAGCCCCAGCGATTTAAACTGGGACTCCGATCGGTACTCTCCGCTGCCACCAATGATGGGGGGGGGGGGGGGGGGTTCCGGGAGAGGAGAGGCCGCACTGATCACAATACTTTGAATCCGCACTGGCCACCAATGAATAGAGGGAGGGGGAGGCCGCACTGCTCATATTTAATACTGGGGAGGGAGGGAGGGGGAGACCGCACTGCTCATATTTAATACTGGGGAGGGAGACCGCACTGGTCATATTTAATATCCGCACTGGCCACCGATGAATATAGAGGGAGGGGGGCCGCACTGGTTACAATTAATACTGGGGAGGGAGGGGGGGCCGCACTGGCCACCAATAAGTTAAATACAGGAAGGGGGGGGGGGGTCTGCCCCCTGCTGCCTGGCAGCATCTGCCAGGCAGCAGTCATGTACACAGTTCTCAGTATATTCTAACTTGAAGCGTCCCCATCACCATGGGAACGCTTCTGTGTTTAGAATATACTGTCGGATCTGAGTTTTCCGAAGTGAAAAATCAGATCTGAAATAAATAAACTGTTATGCAAACGGATCCGTTCTGAACGGATGCAAGCGTTTGCATTATAGGAGCGGATCCGTCTGATGAAACATCAGACGGACCCGCTCCGAACGCTAGTGTGAAAGTAGCCTAAGCCAGACTGCATGATGCTGCGCCTAGTTTGTGTATGCCTCGTCCAGCAGCGCATCTAGTTATCATAGCTTGGCATACTCCACCGGGCTATGATAAATCTGCGCAGCTCCTCCTGTGCAATAACCTGCTGCCTACAGATCTGACTGCATGTTCAACATGACTAGCTTTAAATAGAAGTGAAAAAATATACGGTTCAAAAATGAAAACCTATACAAACCCAAAAGATTTTGCATATGCAGAAGGATACTAAACTGCAGTACAAAAGCACACAATGAATCACCAAAGGCATGTTCATACAATGGAATATTTTCCTAAAATTTGAGTATGACTCTTGTATTTCTGTTGGAAATGTGCCATCATTTGCAGTCTCCAATAACATGTTAGAGGATTTTTGTTCTAAAACTCAGGGTACTTTCACACTTGCGGCAGGACGGATCCGACAGGCTGTTCACCCTGTCGGATCCGTCCTTACGCTATTTCGCCGTGCCGCCGGACCGTCCCCATTGACTATAATGGGGACGGGGCGGAGCTCTGGCGCAGTACGGCAGTTCGCAGCGAGAGGGCGCCGGACTAAAAAGTCGGACATGCAGGACTTTTAGTCCGGCGGCGGCACGGCGAAATAGCGGAAGGACAGATTAGACAGGGTGAACAGCCTGTCGGATACGTCCTGCCGCAAGTGTGAAGGTAGCCTAACACCTTCATTTGTAGTCCTCCTTCAGCATATGCCATGGAGTTTGTTTTTTCCCCTCCTTCAAACTGGCCACTATGCGCCTTGTTCTGGCGCCTAAAATGCTATGTAAGTGAACATAGTAGTCGCTTACACAGCCCGATTTGGTAAATCTTGAGAAAAACAGCTAGTCTTCTCCCTGAATGTGAAGCAGTACACAGCAACTGGGCAGTGTCACAGACAGGGAGAAGATACACCAACTGAGGAGAGCCGAGGTCTCCTCCACGTACCTTTGCTACTCATTAGCATTTTAAAGGTCCAGAACACAGTAGGGAACATAGTGGCGTAACAGAGGGGCTAATGTGAGGGAAAAAAAATAAATAAAATTTATATATAATATATATATATATATATATATATATATATATATATATTACACACACACGATGACTGCTGGAGGAGGACTACTGATGAAAGTATTAGTTTTAGGCTACATGCACACGACCATCTGCGTTCTGCAAACCACAAAAAAAAAATAAAAAAAAAGGGAGGACATCCGTATGCCATCCGTTTTTTTTTTGCGGATATATTGTAACAATGCCTAAAACAGACAAGAATAGAACATGTTCTATTTTTTTTGCGGGGCTACATCCTATCTGCAAAAAGAACGGAACGGACACAGAAACAAACAACGTTCGTGTGCATGTAGCCTTAGAAGAAAAAAAAATTAATAAATCATGTGACAGGTCCTCTTTAAATAGCCTAAAGGGGCTGTCCTATTGCAGCCCCTTCTCTACTTTCATAGCCCGTCAGTAAGACAGGTTCTAAAAGTAACTGTGGGGGCATCCATCACTATGGGCAACGACAGTGCATGCCTAGCCTGATCTGCTCTCAGGAAAGGGAGCCGAGAACCCCTTGTTGTGATAAATGAGGAGCCTAGAAGCAGGACCTCCTAACTTATTACTACTACCTGCCTGATCAACGGGTATAACGTAAAAATGGCCTGCTACAATCCCTTTAGTGCTACTAGCCAATTAGCCCCTTATTGCATCTTTGCTGCTAGAATGTGATAACTGATTGCATTATAAAAGGCTGCTGATGACTGGATAAAGCAATGTTACACAGACTGGAGGGAAGGGAGAGTCATACAAATGTGGTGGAAAAAAGACCATCAAGAGTGGGGATAGCGGAGATTTGCTGGCTTCGCAAACAACTCCAGTAACGGGATTCTTTTATAATACACAGAATCAAACGTTACTCACCTTTTGCCCCGCTGATTTCGTCCACGGCCCCGATCCATATGTCCTCCCCGGCCACGTCCTTTCTGAAAGTTTCTGCGATTGCCTAATCGACTTTCAGTTCCAGAGAGTGAACTGCTTTCAGAGTCAGAATGGGAATCACTAAAAATGAGACAGCCAGATGTCACATGACATACTAAAACGTCACAAAACAGTAAAAACTAGGGATCGACCGATATAGATTTTTTTAGGGCCGATACCAATAACCTGTGAACTTTCAGGCCGATAATTTACCGATATTCTGTGAATTTTCATTTAAAAAAAAAATATATATTCCTACACAAATCTGCTAAAAATGTTGGTTAACGAGTAGGTTTATTTTTTTTTGTAAATCTCTCTCTCATTTATAATTAATATTTTGGTGTTTTTTTTTTTTTTACTACTATTAGCCCCCTTAGGGACTAGAACCCATGTCCTATTCACCCTGATAGATCTCTATCAGGGTGAATAGGACCTCACACTGTCCCTGCTGCTGTGTGCTTTGTGCACACAGCAGCAAGGGAGCCGACTATGGCAGCCAGGGCTTCAGTAGCGTCCTGGCTGCCTGGTAACCGATTGGAGCCCCAGGATTACACAGCTGGGGCTCCGATCAGAACTTCCACTGAGGAGGAGGGGACCCTGTGGCCACTGCCTCTAATGATTAATACTGGGGTGGGGGGGGGGGCGCACTGCACCACCAATGTTTTAATACTGGGGTCGGGGGGGCACCTGAGGGGTTAACTAACGCAGATCGCCGCTACCGCTGAGAGGTCGGAAGTCGGCTATGCGATTCTGCAGCCAGCTCCCGCCTCCTGTATATGAATTAATGAGAGAGTTATCTTCATTGGTGGAGCAGTGGCACAGTGGCCACAGCCCCTCCCCTCTTGTCCTCCCTCCTCTCATTGGTGGCAGCGGCACAGGGGGGAGGGAGACGCTGCTTCCTTCTCCCCTGTGCTGCTGAGGGAACACAGAGTGTTCCGTGTTCCCGATAAGTTATCGAAATATCGGCAAAATAGATGCTGATAACATTCAAAATCCTAAATATCGTCCGATAATATCGGTAAAACCGATAATCTGTCAATCCCTAGTAAAAACTATGCTGACAAAAATAGAACCGCATCATTATTTGCACAGTAAAATATCAATTTTTGCAGATGACACTAAACTGTGTAAAGTATATAACATGGAAGAGGACAATATACTACTACAGAGGGATCTGGATAGATTGGAGGTTTGGGCAGATAAGTGGCAGATGAGGCTTAACACTGACAAATGTAAGGTTATGCACATGGGAAGGAATAATGCAAGTCACTAGGGATCGACCGATATTGATTTTTTAGGGCCGATACCGATAATTTGTCAACTTTCAGGCCGATAGCCGATAATTTATACCGATATTCTGGGTATTTTTATTTTTGAGGAAAAAAAAAAATTTCCTACACAAATCTGCTGAAAATTAATGTTTATTGTTAACATGTATTATTATTTTATTTTTTTTGTAAATCTTTTTCATTTATACTTAATATTTTTGTGTTTTTTTTTTTTTTTTTACTAACTTTTAGCCCCCTATGGCAGCCAGGGCTTCATGAGTGTCCTGGCTGCCATGGTAACCGATCGGAGCCCCAGGCTTACACTGCTGGGGCTCCGATCGGAGGAGCAGGGGAGAGGGGATCCTGTGGCCACTGCCACCAATGATTAGAACTGGGGGGGGGGGGGGGGCACACTGCGCCACCAATGTTTTTACTATTGGGATGGGGGTGGGGGGCGCACTGCGCCACCAATGATTAATACTAGGGGGCTTGAGGGAGGGGCACTGCGCCACCAATGTTTTTACTATTGGGATGGGGGTGGGGGGCGCACTGCGCCACCAATGATTAATACTAGGGGGCTTGAGGGGGGGGGGGGGGGCGCACTGCGCCACCAATGAAGATACCTCTCTTTCACATACAGGAGGCGGGAGCTGGCTGCAGAATCACATAGCCGGCTCCCGACCTCTATGAGCGGTAGCTGCGATCCGCGGCACCTAAGAGGTTAACTACCGCGGACCGCAGCTGCCGTTCATAGAGGTCGGGAGCCGGCTATGTGATTCTGCAGCCAGCTCCCGCCTCCTGTATTTGAATTAATGAAAGACTCATCTTCATTGGTGGCGCAGCGGCCACAGCCCCTCCCCTCCTCTTGTCTTCCGTCCTGTCATTGGAGGCAGCGGCAGCAGCATCACAGGGGGAGGAGAAACTGCTTCCTTCTCCCCTGTGCTGCGAAGGGAACACAGAACGCGCTGAGAGCAGCGCGTTCTGTGTTCCCAATACGTTATCGGTATATCGGCAAAATAGATGCCGATACCGATAACGTTCAAAATCCTCAATATCGGCCGATAATATCGGCCAAACCGATAATCGGTCGATCCCTACAAGTCACCTGTACATACTAAATGGTAAAACACTGGGTACACTGACATGGAGAAGGACTTTTAGTAAACAGCAAACTAACTGTAAAAACCAGTGTCAGGCAGCTGCTGCCAAGGCCAATAAGATAATGGGTTGCATCAAAAGGGGCATAGATGCCCGTGATGAGAACATAGTCCTACCACTTTACAAATCGCTAGTCAGACCACACATGGAGTACTGTGTACAGTTCTGGGCTCCTGTAAACAAGGCAGACATAGCAGAGCTGGAGAGGGTTCAGAGGAGGGCAACTAAAGTAATAACTGGAATGGGGCAACTACAGTACCCTGAAAGATTATCAACATTAGGGTTTTCACTTTAGAAAAAAAGACTGGGGGGGAGATCTAATAACTATGTATAAATATATCAGGGGTCAGTACAGAGATCTATCCCATCATCTATTTATCCCCAGGACTGTGACTGTGATGAGGGGACATCCTCTGCGTCTGGAGGAAAGAAGGTTTGTACACAAACATAGAAAAGGGTTCTTTACGGTAAGAGCGGTGAGACTATGGAACTCTCTGCCTGAGGAGGTGGTGATGGTGAGTACAATAAAGGAATTCAAGAGGGGCCTGGATGTATTTCTGGAGTGTAATAATATTACAGGCTATAGCTACTAGAGAGAGGTCGTTGATCCAGGGAGTTATTCTGATTGTCTGATTGGAGTCGGGAAGGAATTTTTTCCCCTAAAGTGAGGAAAATTGGCTTCTACCTCACAGGGGTTTTGCCTTCCTCTGGATCAACTTGCAGGATAACAGACTGAACTGTATGGACAGATGTCTTTTTTAACTATGTTAATATTATTTCTTACCTGCGACGATATCGCCTGTGGGGTGAGCGTGAAGGTGACCTTGATCTTGACCTTGAACCAGTGCTTGAAGAGGAGCTGGTGTCTTTCATGAAAACATTCCTGTTACCAAACCTTGTGGGGAAGCTATTGCCACGGCCCCTTAGTGTACCAGTACTGTTACTCACACCGCCTCGTGAAGACTGTGTGACGGTAATGGTGCTGCAAAGAGAAGACTGCAACGTACTCTGTTCCCAGTGCTTTTTCTTTGGACTCTCCTTTACACTATCCTTACTAAAAGAAAAAAATATATAATGCAACGTACATTTTACTGTTAACCCAGCACCTGACCAAAAGGATTTTTAGGGGGTGAAACTTTAGAAAATGACTGAATAGAACAAGTACTGCTGAAAAACTGACCTAATCCATGAGGTTATTAAAGGAAAATAAGATGTCAGCATTTAAAAAAGACTAGATGCCTATCCAATAGCAAACTGCATAGGGTTTTCCTCAGGATAGGTCATCAATATCAGATCGGTGGGGGTCCAACTCCTGGGACCTCCGCTGATCAGCTGTTTGAAGGGAAGGCAGTGGTCATACGAGCTCTGCTTTCTCTGCTCGCCGCAGCAATTGCAGTGGTTAGCAGCATAATTAAAAGTATGGCGTCCCCATTCACTTCAATGGGACAGCTCTGTCTGTTCAAGTGAATACTATAGAGCCGTCCCATAGAAGTGATTGGGACTGCATATTTGTAATTACACCTGCTCAACATTGCAATTGCTGCTGCATGCAGATAGTGCAGAGAATATAGCACTTGTCTGAGCGCTGCCTTCTCTTCAAACAACTGACCGGTGGGGGTGCTTGAGAAGGATCCCCTGCCGATCAGATACTGATGACCTATCCTGAGGATAGTTCATCGATAGTGAAAAGCAGACAACCCCTTTAATGGAGTATAATTGATCTGAGAAAGGTTGAGGGATGTGTCTTGGGCCATATTTACTGCATTATAGAGTAGGACAACTGAGCACAAACCAGGTCCAAGTTCAATGTGTCTAAACATCTAATAATCCATCAAATCTAAAATAACGTAGAAGAAAAAAATTAACCTGGAAGCATACCATGGCAAAGGCTCTCTACTCCAATCAATGGTGTAGGCTGATCCATCCTGCAATCTGGCTTGCAAGACTTCTTTCAGCAGTTTTTCTGTTCGATCTTTGTCTTCCTCACTTTCACATGCAGTAAAGCAACGTTGGACATATTCCTTCATGGCTGGGGGCCAATCCTCTGGTTTTGTGGAGGGATTGTTGCTGTAATAGGTTGTATTTTTAAGTTGCAATAATGAAAAGAAGAAATAACTGGAGAATTTAACAGAACAGGAAGACACAGAAGTCTGGACTGAGAATACTTTGGCTATGTGCTAAGTTTGACCATTTCAGAAGCCCAATTTTTTTTTTTTTTTTAGGCTAAGCAAAAAGAACTTTCATAGACATGAACAAAACAAAACGTTATCCAGCAGTAAATTTTAGGTAAATCTAACTGGCTCCTGGCATTGGTACAGCCCCGGAAAACACACAATCGAAAAGGAGAAGTTTTACCAATATTGAACAAATATCAAGTTCTAATTAAGTCAAAAATGGATAAAACAAATAAAATAAGAAATACAAAGCACCCCGAGCACTGGGTTAGAATAACAGACAACTACACACCTGTGCTGGTGGCTCTTCTCAGACTGCTGCTGTAACATGTGGTGGTGAATGCGCGCTTGTTGCAACAGCCCATTATTGTTACTGTGTTGTTCATTGGATGCAAAATTCTGATTGGACACTACAAGAGGACGCTTCTGAAGATTAAACTTCAGACCACCAGCTCCGGGGGCTTCTGTAAAAAATAAAATAAATGGATGGAATAGAATATCTAAACTTACGTTATTTTTACCAATGGGGATGCCATTAGGTGTTATTTCAAGGATACAGGTCTACAAAAACACGTACTAAACAGAAGTGACAACTTACGTTTCATTCGGTTCCACATCTGTTGTCCCTTCTTTGGTTTCGGAGCCTCATTGTAGGAATGGTGATTGTAACTGTTGGCGTTGCTGGATGAGTGTTGGGGAGACTGCTGGTTGCCTCCTCCCGAGTTCTGTGGACAGGACTGTTGTAGATTATGGCTGACATGTTGGTGACGTGGTTGACCTTGGTTATTAGGGGCAGACACTTGAGACTGGATATTAGCGTAAGACATCTCATCCTCTAGACCAGGCACAGCAGGCTAAAAACACAAACATAAGGGATCAGCATCTGAGCGAAAAAAAAAATAGAGCAGGTTAAAAGGGGTTGTTCCCATCTCATAAAGAGATGAGATCTCACAAGGATAGGCCATCACTTCATGGCCGTGGAGGTGTGACCTCTGTGGTCCTTTCATTTGGAATAGTGAGGATCCCTGAGGTCAGACTCGCACCAATAATAGAGTGACATTTTCTAGCAATAGGTCATCAGCTTTGAGGTGGGAATACCCCTTAAACTACAAATGGCAGATATTTATTGGACAACACATTCAACTTTTCTTACACTCGCCAAGCAGGTTTGATACATAAAACTTTGGACCGGTCTACCTGAACTCCTGATTATTGATGACCTATCCTCAGGATAGGTCGTTAATATCTGATCTGTGAGGGTCCAACAGCTGACACTCTGCAGGCTCCAGGCACTGGAACTAGCTGTTGAATGGATCAGGAAGCACAGCGCCATTCAGAGTTTAGTGGTCGTGTTGGGTTACTGCAGCTCAGCTCCCACAGAATAGGAGCTGTAGTAAGTAATTATGTACAGAACTATGCACCCACATTTGTATTGAGCGGGCTACTGCGGTGAACCCGCTCCATACACTACTGGTGTCGGCTGTATAATACAGCAGGCACCCAGCCACAATGATGGGGAGACTGGCAATCATGCCAAAGCCTGTCATTTAACCCCTCAGATGCAGAGATCAACAGTGATCACTGCATCTGCAAGGTAAGTCAGAGGGATGCGGCTCCCTCTGCCTTCTGATCGGCGGTCCAACTGGCTACCATGGCAGCCTGGACACTTCTGAAGCTTCACAGCCCTGCCATAAGCTTTTTTCTAAGCTGTGCATGAGACGCAGCTCAGCATGGAACACATGGAAATTGTATTCACCCCAATAGATCTAGGTTAGGGTAAATGGGACAAGGGGTCTGGTTGTAGCCCCCTAATAGTCATTAAATAGTGGAAAAAAAGTTTACAAATAAAAAAATAAACAAAATATTAAAAGTTTACATCACCATTCGCCATTTTTTAGTCACCTTGTCCCCCCCCCCCCCCCCCCCCAAAAAAAGGATTAAGAGTTATTAAAGTCATAATTCCACAAAAAAACAAGCCCTTATACAGCTCTATAGACCGAAATATAAAACATATGGCTGTCAGAAAATGGTGATGTAAAGAAAATTGAGATTTTTTTCAAAGGTTTATATATATTTTTTTAAAGGGGTTCTGCACTTTGTTTTAACTGATGATCTATCCTCTGGATAGATCATCAGCATCTGATCGGTGGGGGTCCGACACCCAGGACCCCTGCCGATCAGCTCTTTGAGAAGGCAGCAGCGCTAAAGTAGCGCCGCAGCCTTCTCAATGTTTACCGCCTGCCCACTGACGTCACGACTAGTATCAACTAGCTTGGGCGGGGCTAAGCTCCATTCAAGTAAACAGAGCTTAGCCCCGCCCACGCTAGTTGAAACGTCACTGGGCCAGCGGTAAACAGCGAGAAGGCCGCGGCGCTACTGGAGCGCTGCTGCCTTCTCAAACAGCTGATCGGCGAGGGTCCCGGGTGTCGGACCCCCGCCGATCAGATGCTGATAATCTATCCAGAGGATAGATCATCAGTTAAAACAAACTGCAGAACCCCTTTAAGGTAATTAAAAAAAAAAACTATGCAAGTTTGGTATGACCGTAATTTTGAGCTACAGAATAAGAACGCCATGTCATTTTTAGCACACAGTGAACGCAGTGATATGAAAACGCCAAAAACCTTGGTAGAATTGTGGAGTTTTTGTTCCTGTTTTCCAATACGACATGGTAAATTAAATGGTGCCATTTAAAAAAAAAAAAAACTTGAACTGCAAAAAAATAAGCCCTCGCATGGTTATGTGAAAAAAGTATTAAAAGAAAAGTTATGGGTACTGGAACGTGGGGAGGAAAAATGAAAATAGGCCGGTCTTTAAATGTGTTTTCAGGTAATGTTTTAAAGGACAGGTTTCTCCAAATGCAGAGCTGCCTGGGGATGGGTGGTGATGTTTCCCTGAACTGCTCTACAATAGACAGTAATGATGTGATCTCACCTATTAGGGATTGACCGATCGGTTTTACCAATATTATCGGCCGATATTCAGGATTTTTAAAGTTATCGGTATCAGCATCTATTTTGCCGATAACAAATCGAAAAAAAGGATCGCGTTGCTCTCAGCGCTCTCCGTGTTCCCTCAGCAGCACAGGGGAGAAGGAAGTAGTGTCTCCCTCCCCCTTGTGCCGCTGCTGCCGCCAATGAGAGGAGAGAGGACAAGAGGGGAGGGGCTTTGGCCACTGCGCCACCAATGAAGATAACTCTCTCATTAATTCATATACAGGAGGCGGGAGCTGGCTGCAGAATCACATAGCCGGCTCCCGACCTCCATGACAAGTAGCTGCGATCTGTGGTAGTTAACCCCTCAGGTGCAGCACCTGAGGGGTTAACTGCCGCGGATTGCAGCTACCGCTCAGAGGTCGGCTATATGATTCTGCAGCCAGCTCCCGCCTCCTGTATATGAATTAATGAGAGAGTTATCTTCATTGTCTTGCTAACATTGTAGGACAGGCTGCTTGCATCCATTTTAAATCATTCCCAGAGAACCCCTTTAATGATTTAACACTACGGCTCCGATCACCATACGTTTTCACCATGGAATTTAGGAGCACAGCCGGTTTTTCTTTTACAGTATATAGTTTCTAATTTATGCATGTATATATTAATATAGAGACCCTGAATCCACCATACCTGACCGAGGCTTGCCTGGTGCTGTCCACTTTGTTGACTCTGTTGTGATGCTGATCCTTGGTAATTGCCAGACATACCATACTGACCAGAAGCATTGTATCCGCCATAGACATTCTGGTAAAAAATAAAAATAGGGTCATCATATCCAACTAATTATATTTCTAATACATCATTTTTCAAAGACAGAAACAGAGGAGGGTAACCTCTTATATCTTCATAGCATTATACATTTCATCTATCATATTTTGCACGATAAGCCCTTTAAATCTGGTGTACGTCAGATCATTCACAGCTATAGTCAGCAGGGAATATAACTTCTCCATCACCCAGTGCTTATGTAATATGCCGCTTATCTGCAAGCTGAAAACGTCTCCAGGGTGAGTGAACAGATATGAGATACCTACCATGGGGTAGTAGTAGTTGTAAGCATATGGGTAATTGTACTGTGAATACCACTGATAATACTGCTGTTGCATCGCCGCATCATTCTGTGATGCTGAATACTGCAAAAGAAAAAGGAAACTATTACCTGTGCAGTCACCTGATCATAAGGGGCAGAGGGACAAAACGAAAATGTGCTATAAAACCTGTACTAAAATTATATTCTAGGCATGCACAAATGTTCAGTCACCACTTAGCAGTTCAGTGGCATTACATTTGGGCCACATTCACACAGTCAGTATTTAGCTTAAGTGTTTTTAAAGGGAACCTGTCATCAACTTTATGCCGACCTCACTGAGGGCAGCATAAAATAGTGACAAATGCTGATTTCAGCGATGTATCACTCATGAGCTAAAAGTAAATGGTTGCTGAGAACCAGCATCATAATTGTTGCAGCACAGGCCTTGAAAAGAGTCAAATCTACTTAAGAGTAATGGTTATTCATAATCTCCTGCACTCTCACCCATCTGCTGATGATTGGCAATTCTCTCCTAGAGAGAAAGAGAGAAAACTAGGTAGAAGACTGTCAGCCATCAGCAGGTGGGCAGGGAGAGCAGTGATTTATGAATAACTATGACTCTTCTCAGGTGGCCGGGACTCTTTTCCAGGCCCAGTCTGCAATGATTGTGATGTTGGTTCTCGGCAACCACTTACTTTTAACTTATAAATTACAAACTGCTGAAATCAACTGACCTGTTTCTACTTATTGCTGCCTTTAGTATGGGCAGCATAAAGTTGATGACAGGTTCCCTTTAGGGTCCATTCAGACGTCCATATGTGTTTTGCGGGTCGCACATCGCCAGCACTCATAGAAAATGCCTTTTCTTGCCCGCAATTGCAAACAAGATCAGGACATCTTCTATTTTTTTGCGGAACAGAAGTGCGGATCCGCAAATGCACATTCCGGCCGCATTTAAAATAAATGGGTCCGCACCTGTTCCGCAAAATTGCGGAACGGATTCGGACCCATTTTGCGGATGTGTGAATGGACCCTTAAGCCAAAAATAGAGAAAAGAAATAGAGAAATAGTATAACGGGAAGATCTTCCCCTCTTCTATATATGGACGCACGCCTGGTTTTGGCTTACAAATACTACTGCAGAATACTGACCAGATACTGACTGTGTAAAATTTGTTTCACACTAACGTTAAAGAGGAAAAAGCCCGTCAGACTTCCCTGTATCCGTCATAGGCCACTTTCACACTCACGTTTAGTGCGGATCCGTCATGTCAGATAATACAACCACCTGCAACCGGTCAGAACGGATCTGTTTGTATTATCTTTAACATAGCAAAAACGGATCTGTCTTGACCACTATTGAAATTCAATGGGAGACTGATCAGTTTTCTATTGTGCCAGTGAATACAGATGCGTCCCCATTGACTTACATGGTGTGCCAGGACGGATCTGTTTGGCTCAGTTTCAGACAGACACCAAAACGCTGCAATGCAAACTGATCCGTTTTGGACCGCTTGTGAGTCCTGAAAAGATCTCACAAACTGAAAGCCAAAACGCCAGTGTGAAAGTAGACAGTGTCGGATAGCCGAAGCACTGCCAGACCCCACTGACTATAATGGGACATGCCTTGTATCCAGCATTAGTGCCAGAATACGGCCAATTTTTGCCTGGCCTATTGGTCCTTAGGCATCTCACCCAGTTCTCTGTGCTCTGCACTGATGAGGGGCAATCACCAAACAGCTGTCTGTAGATGAGGTGCTGGCTTATTTAATATCCAAGTCATATCTTAAGGCCTATTTAAAAGGGACAGACATTGACTTATAGGATAGCTGCCTTACATCTGGTGGCATCTCCACAAGGAGAGATAGTACCCCCCATATCAGTCCTTATGTCATCCGTGCGGCCGTTCCACAAACTAGAGAAAATGTTCTATTCTTGACTGTTATACAGAGTTTTGGTACCTGACTCTGAAACACTGGTCTGTAGAAGGAGCTAACTGATAGCGCCGGGCACAGAATTTGCTTACCCCTGCAGTCACATGCATGGTCCTTACCTGAGCATTGGCTTGCCCATCATTTAATCCTTTATTGGCACTCGCTGCGTTGGCTTTACTTATGTTTGCCAGAGCTTGCCGCGCCTTCTCCCACTCAGGATTCTCATGCATTGGTGCCTCTAAGCTGCCATCTCTACCCGCATTGTACTGCTGAACCCTGTATGGAACAGGATTAAACAGAACATGAAGAGACACCCCTCATCTACAGTACCAGAACTGAATATCACTTCTGTGAACGCTTACCATTCAGGGTTCAGTTGGTCTCCATGGTTGGTAGACATCGCAGTGTTCAGGTGTGGCCTGCTGACAAGTCAAAATGAAGCAGAAGTTAAAGGGGTTTTCGAGTTGGGGGCAAAATTCAACTAGGCAATTGCCACTATGCACAAGCCCTGTGATCAACCAGTTGTCGGCGGTCTCATTCATGGGACGATCCCACATTCTGTAGATATTCTATGGCGGCTGTAGAACAGAAGTGAATCATCTACTGACGTCACTGAATGGGATCGGTAACGGTATTAGGGTCCATTCACACGTCCGTGGTGTATTGCGGATCCGCAATACACCCGGCAGGCACCCCCATAGAAATGCCTATTCTTGTCCGCAATTGAGGACAAGAATGGGACATGTTCTCTTTTTTTTTTGCGGAGCCGCAGCCCGGAAGTTCGGGTCGTGGAGCGGCGGTGACCAAGCAGTGGGCGTAGAGCAGTGACGCAGCCGCAATGACAGACCGGGGGGGGGGGCGTGGTGTAGTGACAGCATGGGGAAGAAGAAATGACAGAGCTGGAGGGGTGGAGCAATGAAAGGTTCTGTCACGTCTCCGGCTCGGGGGGGGGGATTTGCGTATATGGTCGTGTGCAGAAGGCCTAAGGATGTGACAACATTTCCTCCATGAAGAGCGCGTTCATATGAACATGTGACAGCCGTGCCCGTGTTGCGGACTGCGGATCCGCAAAACACATGCTCCCTCCACATGGCCGTGCGGCCCTTGTGAGTTCAATGGGTCCACGATCCACAAGATTCAGCCAAAGACATGACAAGTAGTGCTGAGCGAACTGGTGTTTTAAAGTTCTGCGTCCAAAGTTCGGGTTATCGAAGAATCGCGTTATGGATTCCGCTACCACGGACCATAACGGAATTTGGAATCCATAACACGATTCTTTGATAACCCGAACTTTGGACGCAGAACTTAAAACACAAGCTCGCTCAACACTAATGACAAGTCCTATCTTTTGCGGACCCGGAAACCCGCGGAAAACACATGGAGTCCCTTCTGCGCGCTTCCAGATCCGTGCCATGTCAGGGGGGTGCACACAGCCGGTTCCCATGTTTGTGTGAACGCACCCTTAGGCCTCATGCACACGGCTGTTGTGTTCCGTTCCGCAAAATGGGGTTCCGTGACCCATTTCCATGTGTCTTCCTTTATTTTCGGAGGACCATCAGACATAAAGGAATGTAAAAAAAAAAAAAAAAAAAGGTCTAAGACAGGTTTGCCATGCATATGATGGGAAAAAAAAAACGGACGCGGACGACAATCTTGTGTGCCTCCGCGTTTTTTTAGCGGTCCCATTGACTTGAATGGGTCCACGAACAGTTTTCAGCGAAAATAATAGGACAGGTTATATTTTTTTGACGGACTGGAACCACGGATGCGGATGGCAAACGGTGCATTAGCCGAGTTTTCAAGGGACCCATTGAAAATCAATAGGTCCGCAGAAAATCACGAAAAACGGCGCAACGGACACTGAATAAAACAACGGTCGTGTGCACGAGGCCTAACTGTGATGCCCTGTAGAAACTACTGACTCCTATGGTGACATCACATGCAGTCAATATGGATGTGTCATCAGACTAGACACTGACAGGGCCCAGGGGAGGCCATGGTAACCCCTTCGTCACCTGCTCTGCAGTCCCCCATCTTTATACAGAACACCCCAGCAGGACGCCATGTTTCCGATGTATATGGCTGGGGTCATCTGTATAACATAGACAACCCTTTGACAACAGAATAACGCTAGCATTAGCGGCTACAGGTGCGCACGTATGTGGAGTACCGTATAGTCAGCGGCGCGGCCTCGGCCAGGCAGCTCATGCAGGAAACTCCTATGACCGGCCAACGCCTTCACCACGGCCGAAGTCTCCTCTGACCTCCCCTGGAAGGAGGTCTCACCCTCGGGCGCAGGCCTTCACCGACGAAATCGTCTCCGGGTGCTTAGAGCGATTTATGGCCTCGTAATCGTTTCTTTAGCTCTCGAACGACCGAATTTTCTCGAGGAAGAATCACAGAAATGGCCTCTGCAGCACAAAATGTCGGACGCGTTAGCTTGCTATTCCGGAGATAACGGCTTCCCGCCCCCCTCCTCCCAGGATTCGTTGTCTGCTCTTTCCGGGCGGATACCGTTATCCAATCAGAACTAGCTTTCTTAGAAGTGTTTATTGTTGATTGGCTAACAAGATGTCTTTTGCTTTGAATGGCAGTTAACTGCTCCAATGAGTGTGCGGGTGGGTGGAGCGTCATGTTTACGCTGCGTGCCTTGAGAAATGTGTCGCTTACGTCACGTGCCGCGCCCGCCATATTGGTGGGTTTTGTATGGGATCCTGCTGGTCGAGCACAATCAACAGATTACTCCATTGTAATGTAATATCTAGTCAGACTAGTTTCAGATCGTCTAATAACTCCCTTGGTACTATGACATTTTCTATTATTTTTTTCCCAGTTCATTTGGTTAGCAACTGAAAATTATATTTACCCTAGTTTCTACTGCTGGCCATCATATTAGAAAAATACTTGTCACGACACTGACCTAGCAGCAGCCAGGGGCCTAGGATATTTATTTAGAGAAGTCAAAATCCTGTGAAAGATTCCTAGTCTACTACAAAAAAACGTTATTGGTCTGAACAAAAAAGTTGTGCTCCCGCCGTTCTCCCCGGCCACTTCAAGCGCCCTGCTCCAGTCCGCTCTGCCGGTGTTTGCATTCCTGGTTGCGGTGGTGACATCCTGTGTACACCCTGTCACCACTGCAGCCAATCACTGGCCTCAGCAGTCATGTCCTGTATACTGCTGAGGCCAGTGATTGGCTGCATGGTGACCTGGTGTGTATGGGATGTCGCCTCTGCAGCCAGGAAGATGACTTCAGTGATGCAGGCCCACAGCGCGACCCTGGAAGCTGCAAGGGAGAATAGGGGTGATTATAAGGGCTCATGCACACAACCGTATGTATTTTGCGGTCTGCAAAAAACTGATCCACAAAAAATACGGATGATGTCCATGTGCATGCCATGGCCCCTAGTAGAACAGTGCTATCCTTGGCAGTAATGCAGGAAATAATAGGACATGTTCCTTTTTTTTTGCTGAACGGAAATGCGGAAATACAGAAACGGAATGCACAGGGAGTTACTTCCTTTTGCATTTCGTTTCTGTATGTCCGTATTTCCGTTCAGCAAAAAAATGGAACTGACACGAAAAGAAAATACGTTCGTGTGCATGAGCCCGTATTTTGTTATTTTAAGACATTCTTAATTAAAGGGGTATTCCTTAGGCTACTTTCACACCAGCGTTATTCTTTTCCGGTATTGAAATACGGTAAAGGGTCTCAATACCGGAAAAAAAACATCATTTTTCTCCTAATGCATTCTGAATGGAAAGCAATCCGTTCAGTATGCATCAGGATGTCTTCCGTTCCGTCCCTTGTATGGTATTTAACCGGACAAAATAACGCAGCTTGCTGCAGTATTTTTTTCCGGCCAAAACCCCGGAGCAATAATGCACTTGCCGGACCCGGCATTAATTTCCATAGAGATGTATTAATGCCGATTCCGGTACCAAGTGTTCCGGAAATTGGCACATCGCCGGATCCGGTTTTCCGGTCTGCGCATGTGTCGGGATATAGGAGGAGCTATTTTCGCTTTTGAGCTTTGTAACCAATTGAATACCGGATGAGACGGATCCGGTATATCAACGGATCTGGAAAAAAAGGCTTTCCATTTGTATACGGCTTGCCAGATCCGGAACTGCCTGCCGGCTTCTAATAACGCTAGTGTGAAAGTACCCATAACTACTCTTTCTGCTTCCAACATATATCCACGGCATTTTCATGCAGCCACCACTAGGGGAAGTAGTGAGACCAAGTCTTCTCAACGTTCTGAAAGTGGAGGCAACCAGTCCTTCTCACATTCTAGGACAAGTTGCTGGCGGCCATTTTAAATCGTTCCCGGAAAACCCCTTTAAGGGTCTTTTACACAGGAAAATGATCAAGAACATGGATAAGAATTTTAATTTGCAACTTACAATTGTTTGCTCTACCGTTCTTTTCCATGACCAACCCCTGATTACACGAGGGGATGTGCAGCTGATAATTACCGTATATTTGTGTGTTGATAAAAGATGATAAATGTCAAATGATTCGATTAATCGACCATTGGGTCAGTTATCGTGGATGAGAGTTTAACCGATAATGTCCCGTGTAATGGTGCCGGCGCCCACCTGACCAACGAGCAGACGCTTGTCCATTGGTTGGGCTTACAGGCATATGCTGCCCAGAAACAATCATTCTCTATGGGGAAGAGCAAAGAAATTAGCGATCGGCTGTCCCCATACAGCAGAGAAGATTGATGCCACTTCATCTCCACTGACAATCAGGTAATTATCAGGAATATTGTTCTTGTTCCCGATAAGGCAGCATTCACATGACCATTGTTTTAGTCCGCATCCGATCCGCATTTTTAGCGGGTCGGATGAGGACCCATTCACTTCAATGGGGCCGCGAAAGATGCGGACGGCACAAGGTGTCCGCTCCGCGGCACGGGCAAAAATTAGAACCTGTCCTATTCTTGTCCGTATTACGGACAAGGATAGGACTGTTCTGTTATGGGCTAAGTGTTCCGTTCCGCAACACACACTGCCGATATCCATGTTTTGCGGATCCGGAATTTGCCCGAAGAGTCGCCATGTGTGAAAGGACCATTACATTGGGCAATTATCAGGAACAATTGTTCCTACCTTCGTGTAAAGGTGACAGAACTCCATAACACCTTGTCATATCTCTATAGTTACCAGCATAGATTACACTACTTCATATATAAAATAATATCTTAAAGGGGTTATCCAAGACCGACAGTTGGGGGGGGGGGGGGGCATTATAGGTCTTGGATAACCCCTTTAATTTATCTAAATGATATATTTTCACTATATTTAGTAAACAGCATCTTGTATAATTATATATGCATGAAGTAAAGGGAAGAGGAAATGACTTCTAATAAAATCATAGGAGTTTATGGGAATAGGGTGGAATTTACAAAAGCTCATTAATTTCCCTAAGGAGGGTGAATAATGATTTATAAGCGATCATTATGCAATTGTCACCAAAAGTCGAGAAGAAACAGGTTTCTGAGTCTGAGGAGTTAGGCTACTTTCACATTATCCCTCATAGGATCTCAATAGCGGAAGAAAACGCTTCAGTTTTGTCCCCATTCATTGTCAATGGGGAGAAAACTGAACAATACGGAATGCACCAAAATGCACTTAGTTCCATTTGGTTGCGTCCCCATCGCGGACAGAAAAAAGCTGCAAGCAACGGGGACGGATCCGTTTTCTCTGACACAATAGAAAATGGCTATAGAAGACATAATACAACCGGATCCGTTCATGACGGGTGCATGCGGTTGTATTATAATAACCGAAGCGTTTTTTGCAGATCCATGACAAATCCGCAAAAAACGCTAGTGTGAAACTAGCCTAACCCTTACATGGTATGTAAGACGTCTGGAATCCGGTTATGATGTTTGCTTCGACTAGACTGGAACTTTGCAAATAACTTGTGACTCATTAACATTACATGCGGTAAGTAGTTAAACTCTGAGCTCATTGTGTGCTTTATGTTGCCATATGTGTGAAACCATTTCATTACCACATTTCTCACAGCGGTGAGTCATACTAAACGGTCTCACCTTCTTTGCCCCTTTGACCATGACTATACCCCCGTCTTTCCCAATATATAAGAGACACTTCCTGTTAGCAGTAAACTGTTGTCATAAAGACTACAGTAAAGGCCCCCATACACAACATTTCCTCAAAAAAGTCTTAGGCTGGGTTCACACCTGAGCGTATTCGATAAGCGCTTTTTACAGGCGTTTTTGAGGCCTGTATTTTGGGGCGTTTTTGTATTTTGGAAACGCGCGTAGTACGCGCGTTTGTGTGATTAATCCAATGAAAAACTGCCACAATACGCGCGACAATACGCCCCAAAGAAGCTCCTGTACTTCTTGGGGCGTAGGGTGTTTTACAGCGCGTTCGTACGCGCTGTAAAATGCTCAGGTGAGAACCATGCCCATATGGAAACATTGTTTTTTGCCTGTTGAGCGTTTTACAGCGCGTAGGAACGCGCTGTAAAACGCTCAGGTGTGAACCTAGCCTTAGGGCTCATGCACACAACCGTTGCTTCCAAGGGAGTGCTTCCATGGTGTTTCTCTCCGTGCCTCCGCACCGCAAAAAAATAGAACACGTTCTATGGCCTCTTTCACACGAGCGTGTCCGGATAAGGTCCGGATGCGTTGCGGCAAACCCGCGCGAGTAGGTACGCAATTGCAGTCAGTTTTGACTGCGATTGCGTTCCGTTGTTCAGTTTTTATCGCGTTCAGTTTTTAATGTGTTTTGCACACGCGTGATAAAAAACTGACTGTGGTACCCAGACCCGAACTTCTTCACAGAAGTTCAGGTTTGGGTTCATGGTTGTGTAGATTGTATTATTTTCCCTTATAACATGGTTATAAGGGAAAATAATAGCATTCTGAATACAGAATGCATAGTTCAATAGGGCTGGAGGGGTTAAAAAAAAAAAAAAATAATAATTTAACTCACCTTAATCCACTTGTTCGCGCAGCCGGCATCTCTTCTGTCTTCTTCTGTGAGGAAAAGGACCTTTGATGACGTCACTACGCTCATCACACGGTCAGTCACATGATCCATCACCATGGTAAAAGATCGTGTGACGGACCATGTGATGAACGTAGTGACGTCATCAAAGGTCCTATTCCTCACAGAAGAAGACAGAAGAGATGCCGGCTGCGCGAACAAGTGGATTAAGGTGAGTTAAATTTTTATTTTTATTTTTTTAACCCCTCCAGCCCTATTGAACTATGCATTCTGTATTCAGAATGCTATTATTTTCCCTTATAACCATGTTATAAGGGAACATAATAAATATCGGGTTCCCATCCCGATCGTCTCCTAGCAACCGTGCGTGAAAATCACACCGCATCCGCACTTGCTTGCGGATGCTTGCGATTTTCACGCAGCCCCATTCACTTCTATGGGGCCTGCGTTGCGTGAAAAACGCACAAAATAGAGCATGCTGAGATTTTCACGCAACGCACAAGTGATGCGTGAAAATCACCGCTCATGTGCACAGCCCCATAGAAATGAATGGGTCCGGATTCAGTGCGGGTGCAATGCGTTCAACCCGCGCGGAAAACTCGCCCGTGTGAAAGGGGCCTATTTTTTACGGTGCGGACGGATCACGGACCCATTCAAGTTGAATAGGTCTCCATCCGTCCCGGGCGCCGCCGAAATTGCGGTCCCCAATGCACGAACAGCCGCACAACCGGCCGTGTGCATGAGGCCTAAGATGTATGGGGAGCTCCTGACTCTCCTCCAACAGATGATGTCAGGGGAGAGAAGGAACGGCACATTGAACTTCAGTGCCCGATCTTTTTGTTCTCCCTGCCCATTGAAAACACATAGTCGCTCGGCCAAACCGATCTTGTATGTGTCTGGGAGAGTCGGGAGAGATAGCTATCGAAGGTGTATAGGCATCTTTAGAGCTACAACACTGTGTGATGTATCAGCATGGTAGGTTCTGGAAAAAAAAAAATCTTTTCGGCGCCATATTCTGACCCCTACAACTTTTTTTGGAGTTATGTGTATGGAGCTGTGTGAGGGCTCATTTTTGTGGGGTGATCTGTACTTTTCATTGATACTATTTTGGGGGGTTTATGGCTTTTTGATCACTTTTTTTTCTTTTTTTTTTTGTGGGAGGTGAAGTGACGACAAAAGGCGAATTGGCTACATGACTGGGTGAATGCAGTGGTGTACTCACCATGGAGGCAGACAACCCCACAACTATGGGGCCCGTGGTGAGAGGGGATCTGACACTAAACTCTTTCTGCTTCCTACATAAATCCACAACATTTTACTGCAGCGCCCACTAGGGGGAGCTCGGTGCAAAAGAGATTTTTACAACTTTTGTTCAAAGCTACCTTTATAAATTCCTGTGCACCGAGCCCCCTAGTAGTGGCCGCAGGCAGACACTTTTACCCCATACTGGTTGGAAGGAGGCAAAAGATACTGAGCATTGAGAAAAATGAATCTGTTCTAATTTTTCTGGCATAACAGTTGAGGAAAGCATGACCTTTGTTTTTCATTAAAAGAATCTTCCATGAATCAGGGTACTTTCACACTAGCGTTATTCTTTTCCGGCATAGAGTTCCGTCACAGAGGCTCTATGCCGGAAAAGAACTGATCAGGCATATCCCCATGCATTCTGAATAGATATAAATCCGTTCAGTTTGCATCAGCATGCCTTCCGTTCAGTCACTGTCGGGCGTTTTGGCCGGACATAATACTGCAGCATGCTGCGGTATTCTGTCCGTCCAAAATGCCTGATCAGTCGCCGGAATGCCGGATCCGGCATTAATTCCCATTGACTTGCATTAGTGCCGGATCCGTCATTGCAAAACAACTTAAGGACGGATCCGCAGCGGAGACCGGGAAAACTGTGATAAAGACTGCAAGACGGATCCGTCCATCCGCATGACAAGCGGAGAGACGGATCCGTTCTTCCAATGCATTTGTAGACGGACCCGGATCCGTCAACAAATGCTGTCAGTTGTCACACTGATCGGCGGATCTGGTAGGCAGCTCTGACGACGGAACTGCCTGCCGGATGACACTAACACTAGTGTGAAAGTACCCTTAAAAAAAAAATCACTTTTGTCAAACAGCTCACCATATGGGGTCTTATGATATCTGGGTATGACCCTGGCTGAGGCAGAGGTGAGGCAGAAGCAGGAAGGGGCAAGGGGGGGCTGCAGAAGGGCCATGGGCAATGAGCGCTTTCATTGTGGCAAAGGGGTTAGGTTAAGAAATTGGCATGGGGGGACACCATTTCAGAAAGGCTAGGTGCACCCCTGTATCTAGTGACAGTTACAAACTCAGTGCAGCCCTAGCCTTACATGACATTACACAACAATAATGTGGATTTAGATGAATTGCACCCCCTTGTGATTTATAGTGGTACTGCTTTTTATTCTGTTTGGTAAGATTTAGTAGCATGACGATTATATCTCACCCATAGAGCTGAGCTTGTTGCACTTCAGTTATAAATGAATAAACAAAAACACCAAACAGTAGAGGCACTAATAACCAGTTAATTGATAATGTAAAATACACTGCGGTTGTGCTTCGAATACACACTAATATTTATCACTAGGGCAGCACGGGGGCTCAGTGGTTAGCACTGTTGCCTTGCAGCGCTGGGGTCCTAGGTTCGAATCCGACCAAGGGCAACATCTGCATGGAGTTTGTATGTTCTCCCCATGTTTGCACGGGTTTCCTCCAGTTTCCTCCCACACTCCAAAGAGATACTGATAGGGACCTTAGATTGTGAGCCCCATTGGGGACAGTTGGATGCTAATGTCTGTAAAGCGCTGCGGAATATAGTAGCGCTATATAAAATAAATTTATAAATCACTAGGTAAGGCTCCAAAAATATGAGCCATAAAATTAGCCATAATAGACCCATAAAATAATCAAATTCAAGCCTCATGCACACGGCCGTTGATCAGCCATTGCATGGGGACCGCAATTTGTCTTTCCCAATGCACAAGCAACATCCGTGCGGATTCCGCAAATGGATCCAGTCTGTGATCCTCAAGTTGAATGTAACCCCATGGAAGCACTCTGTGGTGCTTCTATGGGGTTCCTTGCCTCCGTTCTGCACTGACCTTCCGGATTGCGGACCCATTCAAGTCAATGGGTCCGCATCCGCCCTCAGTCTTTATTGTTACACGTACAAGGATAAGTAGCAGAAAAAGCGCCATCACTGGCAGCCACAATACCATATAGGAGAATAATCAAAGGTACAAATTATAACTAAGGCTACATTCACACGGTCGTTGTTTTGGTCCACATCCGAGCTGCATTTTTTTCAATGGGATAGCACTCCATGTGCTGTCTGCATCCGTTGCTCCATTCCGTGGCCCTTTTGTGGCCAAGAATAGGCATTTCTATAATGGGCCGCCTATTACGCGAATTCCGGAAGGCACACGGGCGGCGTCCGTGTTTTGCGGATCTGCAATTTGCGGACCGCAAAACACACCACAGCCATGTGAATGTAGCCTATGTAAGAAAAACTGAACAGGCAAAGTGCATATATTTTTGGCCAATAGGTAAAAAGACTACCAAAGAAATAGAGATCCGTAAAAGACATCAAATGAACTGTACAGTGTCTACTCAGTTAATATCAAATATGAAAGCATAGCACAGGCTTACCCATTGGTATGTGTGACCAGAGATGATGCCACCCTGACGCACATTCCTGCATGACTTTGTCCAGGGTCATTTAGTTATAAATGCTAAATAATGAAACATAATCCTGATATGTTTGCTTTAGTAAATACTAGAGATGAGTGAATTAATTCTAAACAAATTGGATTAGTTACAAATTTCACATAAATTCATCTGCCAAACAAATCCAAAGTTTTTGAGATTCGCTTTGGATGAGTCGCACAAAAATGGCACCCAATTTGCCCTTTTACTGTGAGAATTGGTGGGGGAAATGTCAGAAAAGAAGAAGATGGAGGTTCGCATGACTCTGGGAAAGAGGGGGCTTAGCTCAGAGGAAGAATTCTGTTGGGTCCTGCTGCTGTGAATGCAATAGAACGCCATTCTGTGTTTCTCTTGCGACCTGAGAGCATGTGTCTTGGCTTTGTCTGCCAAAAAGCAATTGTAGAGCAGATACAAGCCAGTAATCAAGCTATACTAGCGACACTCTCCGTTGTCATCCATTTAAAATGGAATGTGTGGCCAGGAAAAAAATCTACTCACCCGGTAATCCGATGGTGTGCAAGCTTAACTCCCACCTGGCCAAGTTGCTAGCAGTGCAGTCGTTGTCATACCACTTAGTGGATTATGCTGCTTTTAGGGAACTGATGATGTGCTTTCTTGCTGGAAGATACCTAGCCACCATTATTTCTCAAAAAAAGCCATCCTTGCTTGTATTTTCACATGGCGGAGATCGTGGGCTGCTCATTGCAATTTCCACTGTCTGGCAAGGTGCACACCACCATGGACACCTAAAGCAGTTTTTACGGGCAAAGACAGTAAAGGTGAAGTGTTGACATGCTGTGTTCGAGCTGATTGGCCTGGGCGAGAGTAGGCACACAGTAGTAGTACAGTGCATTAAGCAGCAAACATCACGCTGGCTGTCTCCTCTCCAACTCCAACTAGGCAAGGGGGTCAGTGACAATTGCAAGAGCATCGCGGCCACCCTGCATTTGAGGGAAATATAACATGCTCCCTGCATGGCACACATGATAAATTTAGTCGCAAAACACTTTTTGAAAAAGTACTGCAGCTTGTAGATGGTGCTGGTCATATCCAGGAGACTGTCCTCGCATTTCAGCCATTTTTATGTGGCAAGGAACTCCCTCTTGGACTTGCAGCTAAAGAATGGTCCACTACATTCCAACTCGCTGGAATTCCACCTTGGCTATGCTAGAGCGTCTGTGCAAGCAGCGTAAAGGGGTGAATGATTATGTTATGCACCAGACCACCACAGCAGGGAGCATATGTTGTTTTGATATTGAAGTCTATATAAAGCAGATGCTAACTGATGCCCTTTCATGTGTACCCAGCTGTAAGTCAACAGGAAAATATACAGTAAATTGCACAACAAATAGTGAATTTTTATGCCTTTTCATCACTTTTAGTGTGTTTTTTAGGTCACTAGCTTTCTTTGAAAATACAGCATTCTTGATGCTTTAGAGATGGAATTTTTTTTTCATGGTGTTTTCCCGTAGGCTTCTGTAAAGAACTGTATATGCTGGCTCTATACTGTGGGATATCCTATGGACTGTCCTGGTGAACTGACTTTTGATTTGTTCCTGGAATAAAGCTGTGGCTGCTGTCCATGCTTAAATTGACTCTCCTGACCTTGGCCTGTTTCTTGATTTACCCCTTGTTTACTGCCTTGACATTGTCTGTCTCTCCTGGTTTTTGCCCCTCTTGCTGCCTTCTCTTTGTACCTACTTGGTCACTCTGGGAGGTCTACCACTAGTGGGCACATACCAGTTTCCTGTTAGCAGCTTCACATAAGTAACCTTGGGTCCCTATCAACAAAGTTCATCTGGCCTTGTGGCTCCTATCAGTAACTACCCATACGGTATAGGTAGGTTAGCGTTAGCTCCTGTGCCACATTGAGAGACCTTGACGGGGTGCGTGGGCTCTTGTATGTTCTTGATATAAGAATATATTGGCGAAAGTCTCATTTTAATATCAGTTTGAGGGTTTAGCCATATATTGTCAATTGCATTTACAATTGGAGTGCACCATTTTCAGTCATTTTAAGGCTCTGTTGAAATAGCTAAAGGTAGCCTTAGCTTCCTGCTACTCAGAGTGGTTTTGGGAGACTGCAGTTCTGGGGTTCACTGACTGTGGTTCAGACAGAGACCCTAGGTACTTCTTAATACAAAACAGTAATAAACTCCTAATCATCAACCATTTCCATGCTTCATTTTTTATTTAAAGAGATTGTACAGGATTACAAAAACATGTCTGCTTTCTACCAGAAATAGCACCACACCCATCCATGCATCTGGCATTGCAGTTCAGTTCCATTGATGTAAAAGGAGCTGAGCTCCAATACCACACTCAACTTGTGAACACATGTTGCATTGTTTTTTGGAAGAAAGCAGTCATATTTTATTCTAATCCTGTACAAGTTCTTTAAGATACATTGAAATAATAAAATAAAAAAAGTTGGTTGCAACGGTGGACATTCTCACAAACGTGTATGGCATTTATGTGAGAGCTACCTAGAAACATAGAATGTGTCGGCAGATAAGAACCATTTGGCCCATCTAGTCTGCCCAATATACTGAATACTATGGATAGCCCCCGGCCCTATCTTATATGAAGGATGGCCTTATGCCTATCCCATGCATGCTTAAACTCCTTCACTGTATTTGCAGCTACCACTTCTGCAGGAAGGCTATTCCAGGCATCCACTACTCTCTCAGTAAAGTAATACTTCCTGATATTACTTTTAAACCTTTGCCCCTCTAATTTAAAACTATGTCCTCTTGTAGCAGTTTTTCTTCTTTTAAATATTCTCTCCTCTTTTACCTTGTTGATTCCCTTTATGTATTTAAAAGTTTCTATCATATCCCCTCTGTCTCGTCTTTCTTCCAAGCTATACATGTTAAGGTCCTTTAACCTTTCCTGGTAAGTTTTATCCTGCAATCCATGTACTAGTTTAGTAGCTCTTCTCTGAACTCTCTCCAAAGTATCAATATCCTTCTGGAGATATGGCCTCCAGTACTGCGCACAATACTCCAAGTGAGGTCTCACTAGTGCTCTGTAGAGCGGCATGAGCACCTCCCTCTTTCTACTAGTAATGCCTCTCCCTATACACCCAAGCATTCTGCTGGCATTTCCTGCTGCTCTATGACATTGTCTGTCTACCTTTAAGTCTTCTGAAATAATGACCCCTAAATCCCTTTCCTCAGATACTGAGGTTAGGACTGTATCACTGATTGTATATTCTGCTCTTGGGTTTTTACGTCCCAGGTGCATTATCTTGTGCTTATCAACATTACATTTTAGTTGCCAGATTTTTGACCATTCCTCTAGTTTTCCTAAATCCTTTTCCATTTGGCGTTTCCCTCCAGGAACATCAACCCTGTTACAAATCTTTGTGTCATCAGCAAAAAGACAAACCTTACCATCGAGGCCTTCTGTAATTTCGCTGATAAAGATATTAAACAATATGGGTCCCAGAACAGATCCCTGAGGTACCCCACTGGTAACAAGACCTTTGTCTGAATATACTCCATTGACTACAACCCTCTGTTGCCTGTCCCTCAGCCACTGCCTAATCCATTCAACAATATGGGAGTCCCAGCGATTACAGCACATCTGCGTCATATTTCATCAAAGGGTTACCTGTGGATATTCTTCTCACTCAGGCATGGAAATTATTGTTATGAATGCTCATTGTCTGGCAACCTGTTTTTTTTAAATGGGTCTTTAGGTTCAGTTACATACTATGCAGAATGACATTTTTACTATATAGTTATTGAAAACGTGATGTAAGCTGAGTTTAAAAATAGAGCTTTTACTTAACAGCCAGTACGGATGTGGGTTTGATTTACTGTACGAAGCCAATATGCATTCTTTACATTTCTGTCTGTATACTGAAACTGGGATTAGTTTGTCACAGTCAACCATGAAATGTCTCCTGGCCTGAAGCAGAAGTACTACTGTACTTTTATGAAAAACACATTCTCTTACTTCAACTCTGCTATTATTCTATGGTATCATTCCTTTAAACCTCTGAAATAAAGACATTTTCATGTGGTATGTAGAGAAAGATGTGAAGGGAGGTTCTAAAAACTGAGCTCTAAAACTCATGTCTTTCTACTTGTCCATTGAAAAAGTAGTGAGTTTTGCTTGAAAATCTCTTCTGGTGAGTGTCGTCAACTGAGTACAAACTTTTATCATTTATACAAATGGTGTTATGTAGAATGGCTTAGTTACCCATAGCAACCAATCAGACTCCACTTTTCATTTTCCAAAGGAGCTATCAAAAATGAAAGGTGGAATCTGATCGGTTGCTATGGGCAACTAAGCCAGTTCTACTTTACACCAGTTTGATAAATGACCCGATTAGACTCTATTAGAGTGATTTAATCAATAGCCATTAAACATGTTACATGATAGGCTTCATGCACACGACCGTATTTTTAATCCATGTGGGAACCACATTTTTTTTGCGGATAGCTCACTGACCCATTCATTTATATGGAGCCATGCACATATTCACAAATTATAGAGCAGGTCTTACTCTAGTCTGCATTGCGGACAGAATAGTTATCTCTATTGATGGGAGTGAGAAAAATGGGGAGTGCACACGGGAGGTAGAATAGTATGAGGAGCAAAGGACCTCTGAAAGTGCTGTAAAATCTCTCTGAATTCCCAGCAGTTAGCGCTGAAAGCAATTTGGAAGAGCCGCTTAAAGGGTTTCTGTCATGAGAAATAACGTTATGTAGCTGACTCCTTAACTCACTGCGCCTGCGCCAAATACTAAAAGGGACGGCGCAGGTGCGGGATTTACAAGACGATGAGGAGGACTCGAAGGTAAATCAACTGTACATGGGCGTGCCAAAAAGTGAGTAGACCGATCCTCTAGGTGCTGCAGCAACGCCCCACTAGCACCTAGAGACTCATTAGCATATTATAAAAGTCTTTATTTTGAGGGAACGGCGGCAGACAGGGAGATATAAATCATACTGTTATGTACTGCTGACATTAGCACATCGCTAATGTCAGTCAGCTACATAACATTATTTCCCATGACAGAAACCCTTTAATGCATTCCCTATGGACAATGATCTCACAGCGATATCATTGTGATTTTTAGCATGACAAAAAGTCTAAATGTAGCTCTAGCCTTTGATTTAGGCCAGTTTCCCCCTTCACCCATATAACAGCCACAAGTCTAATGACCCAAACGGACAGCACCATAGATCGTGTTGGGATTTATTTCCGTAAGGTAGAGATCACATCTCCGTTTCATTTTCCATTCCTCTGATCCATCAGAAGAACAGAAAAAAAAGGATTCTGTTTGAGCCATTTCTTTTTGCGATCCGTTTTTTTGACGGTTAAAAAAGTTCTGTTCTTCTGACCGATCAGAAGAATGGAAAATAAAATTTGATATGTGAACTCTCCCTAATAGTGTCTGTGATTACAAGGAGGAAATTTCTTATGGACTCTCAAAGGAAAAATCAGTCCAGAAATGATTCTGTTCTAATACATCAGAGCTGAAGAAGCAGCAGCATCCTGGACACACTGGTCTAGCATGTAATACTGGGATGGACACAGGGATGGACTGGGACAATAAAGTGGCCCTGGACTTCAGCCAGACCGGCCCACTTTATTTTTCCCAAACACACTAAAAAAAAAACATAAGTAAAAACATTCCACTGTAAGTATAAGTATGTTTCCATCTCCTCTGTCATCTACTATCTCATGCGTTATGTCTTCTCCTCTCTCTAATCCTCTGTCTTTTTTCAGAACTTCTCTCTCTTGTCTACACTCATGTTCCTGCTCATCTCCTCTATCGTCTTCACATTCATCGCCTGCCTCATGCTCCCTCTCCTCTCCACTCTCCTCTATTGTGGACCCAGCCTGAGAATAGACATATAGTAAGTCACAACTGTAGGCTAAATATGTTCCATAAAGTCCACAAATCTGTATGTGGTTTAAGAAGGAATAAATAATAATGTCTGACTTACCATAGCAGTCAGGCCCGCACTGCTCTCAGCTTTTGCGGACGTTCCAGCAAATAATGCATCTAATTTTACACATTTAGTGGCATCTGCCTCAAGTGCTTGCCTTTTTTTGTCTCTTAACTTCTCGGCTCCTCCCTTACGTTTAGTCTTGTGTTTTAACATGTTTGTTGTTGCAAGTCACACCTAATGGCAATAGGTAACACTTGTTGTTAACCTTACTTGCTGACGCTGTGGTGGTGGCACTGAATTATCGCTGTACTCGTACACTTTCTCGTTCCTCCTCGTTCCTCCTCGGCGGCGCTGGCTCCGCCTCCTCTTGTTGCTTGAACGGGCTCGGCTCCTCCCATACTCCTCCTCTCCTCCCGCATACGGCCGTGAGCGTGACCCCTGAGATACCTCACGTCGCTGGGAGGTGATCAGGGCCGCTCTAAACATAGGAGGAGGCGGAGCCGGAGGGAAGTGGCAGGCCAGCGCAGCTTGATGGACGGCGGTCATTGGCTGACGGCGCCGCCGACGCCAGCCACCAGGTAAATTAATCAAAATGACACAGAAAATGACAGTGATTGACAGCCGGCCCATAATTCGATCGGCCCACCGGGATTCTGCCGGTACTCCCGATGGCCAGTCCATCGCTGGATGGACACGTCCACATGAGAAAAGTCTGAAACTAGTAGTGAGTTGCAAACTGAATATCTGAAAATGAATGAAGGAATGGATTGCAACCTGAAACTGTGCAATTTTTCTAACTTAAAGGGGTTCTGCAGTTCTTTAAACCAGGGGTGCACAACCTGCGGCCCGCGGGCTGCATGCGGCCCCCAGAGCCAAGATTTGCAGCCCCCGTCCTCCTGGACAGAAACACAGCTGATCGTAAAATCAGCTGTGTTTCTGCCGCAGCGCCACGCGATGGATCATTACAGCTCCTGCCCCTGCACTGTAGCAGGACGGGTCGTCGGCTGTCAGTGACAGTTGGGGAGCCGAGGAGAAGGCAGAAGCAGTTATCAGCGCTTCTGCCTTCTCCTCACACAGGTGAGCACTATGTAGGGTGGACCCGACTTGGGGGCAGAGGAGCGCAGAGCTGCAGGGTTAGGAGACCTGATCAGTTCTGCCTGTGTACAAGGCTCCCACCGCAGACTGGTTTCCCCTGTAACTGGGGCTCCTTTGGATGCCCCAGTTACAGTGGAAATAGTGCAATAAAAAAGGCTGTGTCCCCAAAGGTCTTTCAGTAACCTCTTGGGGACAAATTATGTGGAAAAAATATATTAAATAAGTTAAAACTTTATTTTAAAAATATAATAAATCACAAATAAAAGAAAAAAAATGAATAAATATGGCAAAAAAATTTAAAATTATAAAAAAATAGAATAAAAGGAAAAAAAAAAAGGAAAAATTGCTAAGTAAAAGAGTGTCCACTGCCCCCTAACAGTCTTTTTATTATCCCTTGTCATTACGTGGCAAAAATATATATATAAAAAAATAGAAAAATAAATAAATAATAATAAAATGCAAAAAAAAAAGTGCAAAATAGTAGAGTGTTCATTGTCCCCCAACAGTCTTTTTATGACCTCTTGGGGGAGATATTATGTGGCAAAAATATATTTAAATAATAAGTAATAAACCAATTATAAAAAAAAGAATACAATAAAATATTATTAAAATACAAATAAAAGTAATAAATAAAAAGGAAAGAGTGAAAAATTCACAAAAAGTATCAGTGTCCCCCAAAAGTTTTTTTATGACCTCTTGGGGGATATTATTTGTAGCAGAAATATATTACAAATGAAGTTAAAAAAGATAAAAAATAATAAAATACATAAAAGAAAAAACACCCACACCAACCAAAATCGTTGCCATTATCGCCCCATTCATGTGAAACTATACATATAAATATAACAAAACGACCGACACAAAATAAGGAACTAATTATAATAATTTATTTTGGTGTCAGTTTGCATATTTAAAGAATAAGGAGCTATAGTTTGAAAAAAAAATAAAATGTTTTGTGCAGTTTTCCCCAAATAAAACAAAAAAATACATTATAAGGCCCTATCTGTCAAGTGAAAAATAGTTGCAAAAATAATTTTGGTAGTCCCAACACATAAAAAAGTTACAAACGTTCGAACCACCAGGTGCACAAAAAAACTAAAAAAGTGTCTTTTCAGGCCTGGTTATTAAAGTATTAACCAATAAGCGCTTTCCCCACTAGTGAGAGAAAGTGCTTACTGGTTATTGCAGGGCGCCTGTAACTGGCAGGAGGAGGTAATAACCAGGGAGCACGGCCTCTGCAGTGAGGGAAATCACTGATTTATGAACAAGTTCTTGCAGCGTGGCCCCTGAACCAGAAGATGCACACTTACCTGCTCCATGCCGCCCTGCCCCCGCTGCCTCCCTGCTCGATGCCGCCCTGCCCCCGCTGCCTCCATCTTCCGGTTCCTGCACTTTTACACCTGTTCGTGCATGACCATGGTCACATACGCCGCTGAAGCCAGTGATTGGCTGCAGAGGTACATGTGACCATAGCCATACACTGACAGTTGTAATCAGCGCCGGGAGCAGGTAAGTATAACTCTTTGGTTTCAGGGGCCATGCTGCAAGAACTTGTTAAAAATTCATTTTTACTGGCGAATCCCTTTAAGCCAGGGTGGATTAGCCATAGATCTCACAGGGAAATTTCCCAGGGGGCCGCCTGGGCCCTCCTCACGGCCAGCCAGTGAGAGTTTTTGGGGATGTATTTTGCGCTCATGGGGGCGATTGTGTGATGAACTGTGGGGCGGTATAAGATGCTACAATATGGTATTGCGGCCCCCGACTTCCATCAGTTTGTACCCGACTACAAAACGGGGCCACTGTTAGTATTTTTCCAGGGCCAGCAGCGAGATATTCAGGTCAATTACTGGAAACACGTCTTCATAGGGACACTCACTCATGATAACTGGCGGTATAATCGTGACGCACATCTCTTTGTGTGATCAGGGATGTGCTACTGATAGTCAATGTAACTAAAGCAGGAGGAATGACTGTGATAGCGATTCTATTCCATTCCTCCCCATTGCGGCCCCTTGAAATAGAGTGATGTGACAATGCGGCCCTCAGACCAAAAAAGGTTGTGCACCCCTGTTTTAAACTGATGATCTATCCTCTGGTTAGATCATCAGCATCTGATCGGCAGGGGTCCGACACACGGGACCCCCACCGATCAGCTGTTTGAGAACGCAGTAGCGCCGCGGTCTTCACGCTCTTTACTGCAGGCCCCGTGACTTCATGACTAGTATCACTGGCCTGGGCGCGGCTAAGCTCCATTCAAGTGAACAAAGCTAGACCAGTGATACTAGTCGTGACGTCACGGGGCCTGAGGAAAACCGAGAGAAGGCTGTGTCGCTCCTGGAGCACTGCTGCCTTCTCAAACAGCTGATCGGCGGGGGTCCCTCGGACCCTCCATGATCAGATGCTGATGATCTATCCAGAGGATAGATCATCAGTTTAAAAGAACTGCAGAACCCCTTAAGGTTACTAACATGTATAAATATTTTTTTCCATGGGTGTTCATAACCCTTAGAAATGTTTAAAGGGAACCTGTCACCTGGATTTTGAGTATAGAGCTGAGGACATGGGCTGCTAGATGGCCGCTAACACATCCGCAATACCCAGTCCTCATAGCTCTGTGTGCTTTTATTGTGTCAAAAAAACGATTTAATACATATGCAAATTAACCTGAGATGAGTCAGAGCTTGAAAATATGACTCTTCTCTGGTCACACAAGTAAGATATGACTCTTATGTTAATTTGCATAAATGGCGGGAAGTACAAAAATGCATAATACTTATTGAATTTGTCTGCAAATGAAATTAAAAGTGTAATGTATATGTTTAGGGTAACACAATGAACATTTAGAAACGCTCAGTGACGGTAGCATAGTAGAGGTGACAGGTTCCCTTTAAGTGACTCTGCGAAGACTTGAGACAAAAGAAAATGGACACAGACTCCTGTAGAATAAAAATGATTGTTCTAGAGGTATTGTTATATTAAAAGAAATCTGTCACCAGTGACCTCCCTAGCCAACTGTAATTCACCTAATTAAAATGCTATTTTTCTTTTGGTGATCCTGGGCTCCATTTTGGAATTATGATACTATTCCTTAATATGCAAATTAGGCCCTTATTGTAATGAGGGCGTCATCCACTCCTTTTTGTGACCAGCTCTTCCCACATTTGCCTGTCAGTCAATCAGTCAAAGCAACCATGGAAGGGCTGGTCACAGAAAGGAGTGGTGCTTGGGTGCAACATGAGTAATGGTAACACCCTCATTGCACCAAAGGCCTAATTTGCATATTAAGATAACGTATCTTAACTTGGGAACAGAGCCTTGGATCAACAAAAGAAAAACGGAATTTTATTCAGGTGAAGTTGTGAACCACAGCTATGTGTCTGTGCAGTTGGACAAGGAAGTCGCTGGTGACACATTCCCTCTAAGTACTTTTTGCCTGTTCTCAATATAAGCAACACACTTTAGGATGCCATCAGTGAGGGAAGTGTTAGGCCACCCTCCATTCACCGCTAAGAGTCATAGTGGTGAACAGAGATGTGACTGTGCTTGTGCAGCTTTCTTTCCATTCATTGCTAATGGACTTCAGAAAGTAGCTGAGCGTACACGCCATTTTTATAAGCCTCATAGCAGTGAATGGAGAGGACGCCAAGCATCCGCAGTGTATTCTCCATTAAAGGGGTTATCCGACTTAAATAAATCTATTCTAATTGCATTTATTGTAGACCAGTGAAAGATTCTTAAAATCACTTTCATCACCTATCTATCACTGTTTGGCCAGTTCAGTTCAGGGTCATGTTACACCTGACGTCAGTAAGTCTGCTCTGCTGGTGACGTCTCGTTTACAAGCTTCTCTCTGCTTGAGGGCGTGTCCAGGCTGTGCAAACGAAACGTCAGAGCCTCTGGTGCCCTCCCCCCTCCCCCCTCCAGCTCTCCTCACACTGCCTCGGCTCTGCTCTGCTGGTGACGTCTCGTTTACAAGCTTCTCTCTGCTTGAGGGAGTGTCCAGGCTGTGTAAACGAGATGTCAGAGCCTCTGGTGCCCTCCGCCCTCCCCCCTCCAGCTCTTGTCACTGCCTCGGCTCTGCTATGCGATCACTCATGTGCAGTACATACCAAGGTGATCTCTTCTCCAGCAGCACAGGGTATGTTTGTCCCTCCTGCATTCACTGGGGCTAGAGGTGGCAGTTTGTAAACGTTCCCCTCTGCATCTGGGGATCGTTATTACAGCCCTGGTCCCCCCCCACCCCCCCCCCCCCCCCCCCCCCCCACACTAGTACACATTCAACACCCCCTGGGAAATATAAATAAATTATTGGCCATCATTATTATCATCATCATCATCATTATTCAGCTATATGAAATCCTTATCTGCCACCAATATATGGATTTATCTAAGCAATATCCATATTGAATATATATTTGAATAATATAGATATTGCTTAGATACAGATAATGCTAATGATATTTTCACACTAGCGGCAGGACGTATCCGACAGGCTGTTCACCCTGTCGAATCCGCCCTGCCGCTATTTGACGGTGCCGCTGGACGGATCCGTTATTGCAATTCATTTCTAGACGGATCCGCACCTGGATCCGTCTACAAATGCTGTCACTTGTCACACTGATCGGCGCATCCAGCAGGCACGCAGCTCCGACGACGGAGCTGCCTTGCGGATCTGGCGTTGCAAAACAACTGAAGGACGGATCCGCCCTTCCGGTCTGCGCATGCGCAGAACATGAAAAATGTGAAAAAGACTGACAGAGGGATCCGTCCATCCACATGACAAGCGGATAGACGGATCCGTCCTTCCGGTCTACGCATGCACAGAACATGAAAACTGTGAAAAAGACTGCAAGAGGGATCCGTCCATCCGCATGACAAGCGGATAGACGGATCCGTTATTGCAATGCATTTCTAGACGGATCCGCACCTGGATCCGTCTACAAATGCTGTCAGTTGTCACACTGATTAGCGGATCCAGCGGGCAGCTCCGACGATGGAACTGCCTGCCGGATCACACTAACACTAGTGTGAAAGTACCATAAAAATCCAGGACTTTTAGTCAAGTGGCCGCTCGCTGTGCACTGCCGTGCTGCGCCATAGCTCCACCACCGTCCCCTTTATAGTCAATGGGGACAGAGCGGCAGTCCAGCGGCACGGCAAAATAGCGGCTGGCCGGATCCGACAGGGTGAACAGCCTGTTGGATCGATCCTGCCTCCAGTGTGAAAGTAGCCTTAGGCTCCATTCACACATCCGCAAATGGGTCCACATTTGTTCTGCAATTTTGCGGAACGGGTGCGGACCCATTCATTTTCTATGGTGACGGAATTTGGAATTAGTGCAAATACGTCCTCCTTGATATACTGTAATAACAGAAAGAAAATTTTTAGACTAGAAACAAAACCAAACATGAAAGAAATGTATGTAAAATAACATAACTTACACTGTGCAGCTGCAATGTGACAGGGAGGTCTTCTGCCCTGTGTGTATTTATTTATTTTTATGCAAAGTGCAGAGCAGGGGGAGGGGAAGGTCAGGTTGTTCACGCCCAGAAATATTCATGAGGCAGAGCTCAGGCTTTGTTGTTATACGCCCCCTCAGCATGTACTTCAGCATGTAAACAAAGCAATGACAGGACCATGAAAAGGTGCAAATATGGGTTTTAACTTGATGAAATGAAGCTTAACCAAATTATATGTATATCCTGATGGATTTTAAGTGTTTTTTTTGTTTTGTTTTATTAACTCGGATAACCCCTTTAACTTCAAGGACCCATTCAGGAGATAGAAGCAGTACCCAGAAAGATATGTCATAAATGTCTCAGAGGGGACAATTTTAACCCCTTCCTGACCGCCACTGTACATGTAAAGTAAAAGTCATATAAACATGGCTCCCGCTCAGGAGCTGAGTGGGCGCCATAGCCACTGGGTTCCTGCTGTTTTACACAGCAGACACTCAGAGGCAAAGTCTGCGATCGGCTGATAATACTGATCACGAGTAGTGATAAGCGGCAGAGGCAATATTAGAATTTGCGATATTTCGCTAATATTTAGTAGAACATTCGTCATATATTTGCGAATTCGAGAATTTGCTATTATTTTCTTGAATGCGAAAATCGGTAATGTAATATTCGCATAATGCACGTGCAATACAGGCTTGGGTCACTTTTGCTACATTTTCCAAGCTGCTAGAAGTTTCCTGAGACTGGAGAAAATGGTTGGCACGGCCATTAAAAATGGCTTTATATGCAGATAAAGTGCTCCAATATATTCACGATTGCGCTAATCGGCAATGAATAATGCGCATATTTTGGCGCAATACGTGAGACTTCACATTTTAGCAGGTCTGAGTAGATATTACTGATTGGTGCACTATGTATTGTTGTGACATCACAGCACTATGTCTGTAGCATGTATGTATGGACAGCAGAACCTATCACACTACCTAATACACTGCAGTGCAACAGCTACACTATATCCCTATCTAACCTACACTGACTATCTGTATTATATATATAATATCACTCTCTACCCTCCAAGATCAAAGATTGCAATAACTGTTAAATGTGTATGATAGTTGCCACATAGTATACTCACCACTATAATATGAATGAGAATGGACCTTCCTGGAATAAGGGAAAATAAAAATTATTATGGATGACATAAAAACATCTTTTTAACAAAAAAAATGGCATAAAAACAATATTAGCAATTATAGAAGAAAATTATACTACATGGATATACCTTAAAACATCTAGAGCTAATAATAAATAAGAAAAACGCATTGAGATCAAAAATATCTCAAAAACCGAAACATTACCGCAAGATCAACGCAAAGTCTAAAATATGTTTGAATATATTTAAATATGTTAAAATATGTTTAAATATGTTTCGATCTTTCAGAAAAGTTGCGGTCAGTGAACGATAGATACACTGACCTACATGATGCAGTATTATAATCCTTACCAAAACGGCAATGTTGTTTTGTGCCATTCTTTCTTTCTTTAAAAAATTTTTTTTTATCTCAGCATTTTTTTACATTTTTTTTATCCCATTTTGATATTTTAGATATACACATATTTATTAAAATATTGTTTTCGATTATATGTAAATGTATAGTATAAAAATAAGAGACAACAAGAGAATATGTTCCTAAGCAACCCCCTGAGATCCCAATCAGAACTATACAGAAATCCATGACACATCTTCAGTATAGCACAATTAAACCCACCTGGATTATACCTGGGAAGGTACAGTACAGACCAAAAGTTTGGACACACCTTCTCATTCAAAGAGTTTTCTTTATTTTCATGACTATGAAGGCATCAAAGCTATGAATTAACACATGTGGAATTATATTCATAACAAACAAGTGTGAAACATCTGAAAATATGTCATATTCTAGGTTCTTCAAAGTAGCCACCTTTTGCTTTGATTACTGCTTTGCACACTCTTGGCATTCTCTTGATGAGCTTCAAGAGGTAGTCCCCTGAAATGGTCTTCCAACAGTCTTGAAGGAGTTCCCAGAGATGCTTAGCACTTGTTGGCCCTTTTGCCTTCACTCTGCGGTCCAGCTCACCCCAAACCATCTTGATTGAGTTCAGGACCGGTGACTGTGGAGGCCAGGTAATCTGGCGCAGCACCCCATCTCTCTCCTTCATGGTCAAATAGCCCTTACTTTTAAAGTTTTCCCAATTTTTCGGCTGACTGACTGACCTTCATTTCTTAAAGTAATGATGGCCACTAGTTTTTCTTTACTTAGCTGCTTTTTTCTTGCCATAATACAAATTCTAACAATCTATTCAGTAGGACTATCAGCTGTGTATCCACCTGCCTTCTCCTCAACGCAACTGATGGTCCCAACCCCATTTATAAGACAAGAAATCCCACTTATTAAACCTTACAGGGCACACCTGTGAAGTGAAAACCATTTCAGGGGACTACCTCTTGAAGCTCATCAAGAGAATGCCAAGAGTGTGCAAAGCAGTAATCAAAGCAAAAGGTGGCTACTTTGAAGAACCTAGAATATGACATATTTTCAGTTGTTTCACACTTGTTTGTTATGTATATAATTCCACATGTGTTAATTCATAGTTTTGATGCCTTCAGTGTGAATCTACAATTTTCATAGTCATGAAAATAAAGAAAACTCTTTGAATGAGAAGGTGGGTCCAAACTTTTGGTCTGTACTGTATATAAACCGATCATTTTCATGAGAAAAAATAGCCAGTGAGGAAGGAGTCTTAGTTAACTCCGAAACAAACAATCTCATGAAATAAAATACAAGACCAGAACACTGAAGCGCTTCAAGTAATACCCAGGGAGAAGGATCGGTAACGCGAATCTGTAAAGGGAATGCCGAATAATCCACAATTCTAGTGAAACCTGACCTTGCGCTTAACCAATTACTTGCACAAGAATACCATCAGAAAATCACTAATACAGCACACCTAGAAACAGCTACCGAAGATCCTTAAAGGGGTTATCCCATCATAATGATCACTGTTAAATCTGTTAATGATTTGACAGTGATAATTTTTGTAAATATACTTTATTAACAAGTTCCCACCGATTAGGAGAAAATTCATCCCCACTTAACTTATTGTTGTGACTCGGTCTCCCCTGGTTACGACCACCGCTCTTCCGCAAAATCCCGATGGTCGTGCTTGCCCAGAAGACTTCTTCTTTTCTCCCGGCCGGGCCACTCGCTGTCCTGAACGCGCACGCTGCCGCGCATGCGCGACGGTGACTTCTTCCCGGCCAGAATAGTACAGAGCTGCGAACGCGCACGCCGGCTCTGTACTATACTGGCCAGAAATAAGTCACATTGCGCATGCGCGGCAGCGTGCGCGTTCAGTCCAGCGCGCGGCCCGGCCGGGAGAAGACTTCAATCAAGATGAAGCCCGCCCCCAGCCAGAATCCAGGAAGTGAACGTGCGGTGGCAGCAGGTAAGTATAAAAACGCAAAGTGGGATAACCCCTTTAAACTCGCAGACAAGTTTCCTGGAAGCCAGAATACTGACTGCAATAATCGAGCTACACCACGATAGACGCAACACAACCGGCAAACTCAGTAAAACAGTGAGCAAACCAACGCCGAGTGAATGTATATGCAGGCAGCGATATCTGAGGTACTATACCAAACATATAAAGCGATCTAACAAAGTAAATACAAGCGATTATACTGAGGATTCTATCTGATTATCTGACTATCGTGTTTAACCCTAATACGCCCCACTGTGATACCAGTAAGGGCAGGGAAGTTATCAGACACTAGAAACCACTTTATAGGGATTGACATTCCAATACAACAGGGATCCATCAGGACTATATCTTTTACGTTGTAATTAATACTGGTTATTATTAGTATATTTTAATGTATGTTTATTATTACTTTTTCACACGTGTATTTTATGTAACTTTGCATATATTTTAGCTTGAATAAATATATTATCTATACAAAATTCTCCACGTGCAGCTAAGTGAAGGTGTGCCCTGCTACTTTCCTATTTTTACAATTACCTTTTAGAAGATTGGGTGAATTCTTCTTTGCAGGTGCACCCATTCCATACCTTGATCAGTAGGTGAGCCTTCTCTAATATATATTTGCTATTATATATATATATAAGCTATCTAACTATCTATCTGATGTAGTGTGGAGAGTACAGAGCACAGCAATGACACTGCTGTCTCTCTCAGAACTTTGAAAAACAGCAGAAAATGGCTGTGGGGAGGTTCTTATATAGTAAGGGGTAGGCAACTCACCTATTGGTTGCTAGGGATGTTGCTAAGCTCAGACAAAGACATTGCAGCCTTCTCATTGGCCCACAAGCAAGAAGCAGGGAGGGATCATGAGTTCAGACTGCCAAAAAATCTAGAATATTCGAAAATACGAATATATATCACTGTATTCTAAATATTCGCAAATTCTTGAAGTGCCAATACTCGCGATTAGGATTCACTATTCGAATATTCGCACCTAATACTAATCATGAGCTTTTAACCCTTCAGATACCATTTGTGACCGCATCATCTGAGCAGTAAAACCTCAGGAGCGCTGTTCTCCCAGGGACCGAATGGCTCCCCTGCACTGTTAGGGAGACGTTCAGTTGCTGTAGCAGCCATAGAGAATCACATGATTGCATGTTCAAATCCCCTAGTGAAAAAAAAGCAAAAATACATTTTAAAAAATATTTAAAAAATAGTGTTGATCGAGCACCATAGTTCTCAGGGGCTCGGGCCGAACACATCGGGATGCTTGGTTGCTCTACCGAGCACCCGAGTATAACTGCTCTGAAGAGGGGAGGGTGCCTTGTTCATAGGAAAAGGTCAGAAATTGATGGAAACACCACCGAAATGGTTCAGGAACAGCATGGGGAGGATGTCTGGATGCATCTTGGACTCCCAGATCGCTTCTGGGAACGATGTTGTCCGAGTAGTACACCACTTTTACAGACTGACAATAATTCGCAAAAAAACGAAGATAAAATTGATTTTAGATGAAAAATTGTTAGGAAACATTCTTTCCTGTATATTTACTTGTATATAAAGTGCAAGTGCTACCAAAAATTAAAAGGAAGAGGCACTCCGATACAACCTGTATCTCACATAAAGGAGGGCCTAATTCACATTGTGGTACAATTGATCAGGTAGTGGGACTCCTACACTCATAAAGCCTATGCACTAAGTGAAAGGGCTGCCAAAAATTACAAGGAAACAGCACTACAATACACCCTTTGTTACACATAAAGGAGGGTATCATACATAGCCTTGAAAAATTATGATTGATGGCCTGCTGGTGACCCTCAAAAACATTTGGAGCAAGGGCCTGCTGATCTGACCATTTAAAACATTATGGTTGAGGGCCTGCAGCCCCTTTGGTAACTCTAGATAACCTGGGGCCGATCGCACGTGTCCATGACTGCGGCGATCCATTTGGATATCTGGCCTCCCAAATTTCGATGTTATTGTCAGCGCAAACCATGGTGACTAGGGGTAACAGGGAATCAGGGTTCGATTCCGGAGAGGGAGCCTGGCTACCACATGCTATGGCTACCACATGCAAGCAAGGCAGCATGCATGCAAATGACCTATTAGGTATAATTTGGTGAGGGCCTGCAGGTGATCTGACCCTGTAAAAGATTTTAGGTGCGGGCCTGCAGGTGAGCTGACCCTGTAAAAGATTTTAGGTGTGGGCCTGCTGGTGAGCTGACCCTGTAAAAGATTGTAGGTGAAGGCCTGCTGGTGAGCTCACCCTGTAAAAAATTTAATGTGAGGGCCTGCTGGTGAGCTGACCCTGTAAAAGATTTTAGGTGGGGGCCTGCTGGTGAGCTGACCCTGTAAAATATTTTAGGTGCGGGCCTGCTGGTGATCTGATCCTGTAAAAGATTCTAGGTGCGGGCCTGCTGGTGAGCTGACCCTCTAAAAGGTTGTAAGTGAGGGCCTGCAGGTGAGCTGACCCTCTAAAACATTATATACGAGGGCCTTCTGGTGAGCTGACCCTGTAAAAGATTGTAGGTGAAGGCCTGCTGGTGAGCTGACCCTGTAAAACTTATATGCGAGGGCCTGCAAGTGAGCTGACCCTCTAAAAAATTATATGCGAGGGCCTGCTAGTGAGCTAACCCTGTAAAACATTATATGCGAGGGCCTGCTGGTGAGCTGACCCTCTAAAAAATTATATGCGAGGGCCTGCTGGTGAGCTGACCTTGTAAAACATTATATGCGAAGGGCATATATGCGAGGGCATTATATGCGAAGAATAAGCATGTATTGATATGATGGAAGAGGAGAAGGAGGATGAGAAAAGGAAAATTCAACCATATACCCTTGTTTGTGGTGGAAGGGGTGCATGTGAATACAGTGTATTCAGTACATTATAAACAACACATTTAAAGTGCCTTTATGTTCATCAGTTTTCCTCTGGTGGAGTCGAGAAGTCATGGTCAATCCAGGCCTTGTTCATTTTTATAAGAGTGAACCTATCAGCATTTTAGTTGACAGGCGGATAAGCTTATCTGTTATAATTCCACCAGCAGATATAAATACCCGCTCAGACAAAACGATGGCGGCAGGGCAGGCCAACATCTCCAAGGTAGAGCGCCAGTTCGTGCCACGTGTCCAGCTTGGACACCCAGTAGTTGTAAGACACTGAGGGATCATTGAGGACGCTGACACGGTCTGCTATGTACTTCACCATCTTCCAAAATGTTTCCCTCCTTGTGAAACTAGGCCGCGCATCAGGGTGAGGGTGCTGGCGGGGGGTCATGAAACTGCCCCAGGCTTTGGAGAGTGTTGCCCTGCCTCTGTTGGAACTGCTGTGTGTTCCCCTTGTCTCCCCTCCTCGGTTGGCCAAGGAACTACAGACTCTGCCGCCAGCGTTGTCAGATGGAAATTTTTGGAGCAATTTTTCAACAAGGATCTTCTGGTATTGCACCATTTTGCTCGCCCTCTCCACCAGAGAAATGAGAGATGAAAAGTTCTCTTTGTAGCGGGGGTTGAAAAGGGTGAACAATCAGTAATCAGTGTTGTCTAAAATGCGTATAACGCGTGGGTCGTGAGAAAGGCAGCCTAACATGAAGTCAGCCATGTGTGCCAGAGTACCAACAGGCAATACTTCCCTGTCGTCATCGGGAGGATCACTCTCAATCTCCTCTTCCTCCTCTTCTGCCCACCCACGCTGAACAGATGGAATTAAACTTCCATGGGTACTACCCTCTGTAGCGGAGGCAACCGTCTCCTGCTCCTCCTCCTCCTCTTCATTGTTTCAATTTGCGCTGAGAAGACGAACTGAGGGTGTTCTGACTATCACCCTGTGTAATGTCTTCCCCTATTTCCACCTCTTCCACATACAAAGCGTTGTCCTTAATTGTGAGCAGCGAGCGTTTGAGTAAACACAGAAGTGGGATGGTAATGCTGATAATAGCGTTATCACCGCTCACCATCTGTGTTGATTCCTTGAAGTTTCTTAAAACCTCACAGAGGTCAGACATCCATGCCCACTCCTTGCCTGTGAATAGCGAAAACTGACTGGAAAGGTGACAACCATGTTGCAGCTGGTATTCCACTACTGCCCTCTGCTGCTCACAAAGCCTGGCCAACATGTGGACCGCGTGCTCACGTCGCACAACAGCCGGTGAGCTGGCAATTTCAAGTGCTGCTGCCGCGTTGACAGACCGGCTGAAGCTGTCGATGACTTGTGGAAATGTGCACACACGCGGCTCACCTTCACCAATAGCTCAGGCAAATTGGGGTAGATTTTGAAAAACCGCTGAACCACAAGGTTGAACACGTGGGCTAGGCATGGGATGTGTCTGAGCTTACTGAGCTCCAAAGCCCCCACCAAGTTACGGCCATTATCAGACACAACCATGCCTGGTTGTAGGTTGAGTGGCGAGAGCCACAGCTTAGTCTGGTCTCTTATCTCCTGCCACAGCTCTGCGGCGGTGTGCTGTTTGTCTCCTAAGCATATCAGATTCAGCACGGCCTGTTGCCGCTTCCCCACTGCAATGCTACACTGCTTCCAGCTACCGACTGATGACTGACTGGTGCTACACGCGGATTAATCGGAGGTGGAAGTGGATGAGGAGGAGGCGAAGTGGGGTTTGGAGCCACTAACATAGGTGCTGGCGGAAACCCTGATCGACGTAGGGCCCGCAATCCTTGGCGTCGGTAGCACCTGTGCCATCCCAGGGTACGACTCGCTCGCAGCCTCCACAACGTTCATCCAGTGTGCTGTCAGGGAAATGTAGCATCCCTGGCCGAATGCACTTGTCCATGTGTCCGTGGTTAAGTGTACCTTCCCAGTAACTGCGTTGGTCAGGGCATGTGTGATGTTACGGGGCACATGTTGGTGTAAGGCGGGCAGGGCACACCTTGAAAAATAGTGGCATCTAGGGACTGCGTAACGCTGGACAGCCGCCAACATCAGGCTGCGGAAGGCCTCATTGTCCACAAACCTAAATGGCAACATTTTCAGGGCCAGTAATTTGGAAAGCTGCACATTTAGTGCTATGGCTTGTGGGTTAAGGGTGACTGGGTATTTTCGCTTGCGTTCAAAGGCCTAGGGTAAGGACATTTGGATGCTGTGCTGGGACACGGAAGTGGATGTGGTCGCTGATGGTGCTTGCAAAGGGCCAGGTGCTGGGCGGGAGGCATCCGGGCCTGTGCCTTCGACAGGGGATTGGCCAGCCCGTAACACAGGGGAAGAGGAGTCAGTGGTGTGACCCAGGCGTTCGTCCCATTTATTATGGTGCTTGGATGCCATGTGGCAGATCATGCTGGTAGTGGTGAGGTTGCTAGTGTTCACGCCCCGGCTCATTTTCGTATGGCACAGGTTCCAAACTACTTCTTCAAAAAAGCGCCATACTGCTTGGCAAGGGAGATTTCCACAAGAGGGTGCTCTTGTCATGGTCTTACCTGCTTGCTGCTCTCCTTCGTTTGACATGTGCTGGCGGCCATCTTGGTTTCTGGGTTTCTCGTAGCCTTCCACCCTGCGGCTCCTCCTTCCCCTGGGAGGAGCTGGATGCCTAGCTCATATATATAGGAGGTCTGTGGCTTCAGTTCCTTGCTTGGTCCTCTTGTGTTCACATGCTTCTAAGACTGCTGCTGCTTCTGGTTCCTGATCCTGGCTTCGTCTGACTACCCTGCTGGTTCCTGATCCTGGCTTCGTCTGACTACCCTGCTGGTTCCTGATCCTGGCTTCGTCTGACTACCCTGCTGGTTCCTGATCCTGGCTTCGTCTGACTACCCTTCTGGTTCCTGACCTCTGGCTTCGCAAAGACTCTGCTCGGTTTCACCATCCGTTTGGACTTTTGCTTTACAGCTTTATTTTCAATAAAGCCTTCCTATTTTCACTTATCTCTTGTTGTACGTCTGGTTCATGGTTCCGTGACATTAGGACCAAGCCATGAATTCTGACGGTACAGGGCCATCCTCGCTACCCACGCTGGTTGCCAGACTTGATCAGCAGGATCACCTGTTGGGTCGGTTCGCTGTGGCGTTGAAAACCCTGCTTGAACGCACGGCTCATTTCGCTCCCGTTGCCGATGGGTCGGTTGTCGCTCCTGGGCTCGCTCCTACTGCCGCTCCGGTTGTTGCGCCAGAGTCTACCCCGACACCTGTTGTTGCGCTTCCTCCTGGCATGCGGATCTCCAACGTGTTTCATGTCTCCCTGTTGAAGCCACTGGTGTGTAATCGTTTCACTTCCTCGGTTCCTCGGCCTCGTCCGGTCCAAGTGGGCAATCGTGAGGAATATGAGGTGAGCAATATCCTGGACTCACGCCTGGTCCGCGGTCGGTTGCAGTTTTTGGTCCATTGGCGTGGTTATGGTCCAGAGGAGCGTTCCTGGGTTCCCTCCGCAGATGTCCATGCTCCTGCCTTGCTCCGAGCCTTCCACGCACGCTTCCCTCAGAAACCTTTTTGTGCTCCGCGGAGGAGGGGCCCTTGAGGGGGAGGTACTGTCATGGTCTTACCTGCTTGCTGCTCTCCTTCGTTTGACATGTGCTGGCGGCCATCTTGGTTTCTGGGTTTCTTGTAGCCTTCCACCCTGCGGCTCCTCCTTCCCCTGGGAGGAGCTGGATGCCTAGCTCATATATATAGGAGGTCTGTGGCTTCAGTTCCTTGCTTGGTCCTCTTGTGTTCACATGCTTCTAAGACTGCTGCTGCTTCTGGTTCCTGATCCTGGCTTCGTCTGACTACCCTGCTGGTTCCTGATCCTGGCTTCGTCTGACTACCCTGCTGGTTCCTGATCCTGGCTTCGTCTGACTACCCTGCTGGTTCCTGATCCTGGCTTCGTCTGACTACCCTTCTGGTTCCTGACCTCTGGCTTCGCAAAGACTCTGCTCGGTTTCACCATCCGTTTGGACTTTTGCTTTACAGCTTTATTTTCAATAAAGCCTTCCTATTTTCACTTATCTCTTGTTGTACGTCTGGTTCATGGTTCCGTGACAGCTCTGTGGAACAGTTGTGGGCCTGTTTGACCCGCCTTCTCCCTTTTTCCACCCCACTGCCTCTTCCAGCCTGTTGTGGTGCTGCAGATCCCTCCCCCCCTGTACTGCTGTTATCACTCGGCTTTCCACCTTCCCAGGTTGGGTCAGTGACCTCATCGTTCACCACCTCCTCTTCCACTTCCTTACTCTGATCATCCTCCTGATTTGTTGACCTAACCACAACCTCAGTGATTGACAACTGTGTCTCATCCTCTTCATCAACCTCTTGAGACAGTAATTGCAGTTGACTCATTGGCAACTGTGTCTCATCATCATCCACCTCATTAAACACTAATTGTTGTTCCCCACCGTCATGTTCTTGTGACTGTGGATGCTTAAGAGGTTTGGAATCAGGGCACAAGATCTCATGTCCCTCTTCAAGTGTGCTTTGCGAGAGGGCCAAATCAAGTAATGGCGATGAAAAGAGGTCCTCGGAATATCCGAGTGTGGGATTACTTGTTTGACTAGACTGTACATGGTGGGAGGAAGGTGGATCAGGGTGAGGATTGTGTTGACCAGTCTCCTGGCTACTGAGACTGGACTTGGTGGAAGACAGGGTGGTCCTTAACCGACTGGAAATATTATCTGCTGCAATCCAACCGACCACCTGGTTGCACTGGTCTGACTTCAAGAGTGGTGTCCTGTGCCGCCCTGCTAACTGGGACATGAAGCTAGGTATTGTGGATGATTGTTTTTCTTGTGCTCTGGCAGCAGGCACAGTTTCTCCGCGCCCAGGGCCATGGCCTCTGCGTGCACCATCAGCATCACGGCCACTTCCCCGTCCCTTACTGCTCGCCTTCTTCATTTTAAATGTGATATATGCTTGAAAGTATATTATTGCTACATACAGTAGCGTAGGATTTGGAAGTGTATGCGCAAAAAAATTGAAATTGGTATTTGTGATTATGAAACGTTATAAAGGACAGGTTCCACAGGTAATGTCACTGTTCGCAGTGTCTACGGAAAAAAGTACACTTGATGTCGCTGATATTTGAGGGATGCGCACACTTTAAACAGGAGATGTGTCGCGGATAATTAAACTGTCCGCAGCAGACACCATCTACGGAATAAGTGCACTGGATGTCACTGATATTTTAAAGATGCGCACATTTTAAACAGGAGATGTGGCGCGGATAATTTAACGGTCTGCAGTGGACACCGTCTATGGAAAAAGTGCCTTGGATGTCACTGATATTTTAGGGATGCGCACACTTTACAGAGGAGATGTGGCGCTGATAATTATACTATCCGCTGCGGACACTGTCTACCGAAAAAGTACACTGGATGTCACTGATATTTTAGGGATGCGCACACTTTGCACTGGAGATGTGGCGCAAATAATTTATCTGTTCGCAGCGGCCCATTAAACGGTATTTAGCGCAGGATGCGCTAAAAATATATATTGCTGCTGTCACACACAATAGTCCTTAAAAGGACTTTTGGGTCTCTGAAAAGTTTTTAGTATAAAAATCTTCCTATTACACTCCCTACACTGTCTGTCCCTTCCTATGCACAGCTCTCCCTAACACTGAGCAATTTAGCGCAGGTTGCGCTACAAACATATATTGCTACTGATACACACAATAGTCCTTACAAGGACTTTTGGGTCTCTGAAACGTTTTTGTACAACAAAATAAAATAAAATTACACTCCTTACACTCTATCCCTTCCTATGCTCAGCTCTCCCTGACTACAAATGAGCCACTCGATGACGCTTTTTCGGCCAGCCAATCACTGTAATGCCAGTAGCCAACATGGCTACTGGCATTACAGTGAGGACAGTACTCACCTGCACGTCTATTGGCTGCGTAGCAGTCAAGAAACGTGCGGGGAGGAGACTCGAGCATGGCGCTCGAGCACATGCAGTACTCGGACGAGTAGCGCCATCTGCCGAGCATCGAGATGCTCGAGACGAACAGTTGTTCAGCTGAGCATGCTCAATCATCACAAAAAAATAAATAAAAATATTCAAATCATCTCCTTTTCCCCATATTAAAAATTAACAATAAAAAAAAAGATCATAGACATCACCACGTCAGAATTATTCAAATATAAATGAATTTATCCCATATGGTGTCCTTCAGAAAACAAACCCTATGTGTATGTCAATGGAAAAATAAAAAAGTTGTTACTTTGGGAAGGCAGGGAGTAAGAAACAAAAACGCTAAAATGAAAAATCACTAAGTCAGGAAGGGGTTAAGATAACGGCAACATCTCTAGTATATGCCTAAAATTAGCGGTCTGCCCATATAACAGCACAACCATATCAGGCAAGCACATTTCTGCTTTTACTTCAGTGTACCCACTACAAAGTGGCTTTATCACATCTTTTGGGGTTAAGAAGTCTGACTGATGTGAGTGTGGGACAATAGTACCGTGGGCGACCCCAGTAACCTATGATGCTGTGCGCTCCCATGCGCACGATGAATGCCGCTCACGGACCGTATGTCTCGGAGGGCATACGGTCGTGTGCATGAGCCCTAAGACAGTTGATCATCTATGGCAGCTATATTTTGCCGAAAACTGATATTATCATGAAAGTGAAGTTCCAGCTCCTCCAGTTCAAGTCCAATGATCCATGATGATAAGATCCAGCAGATCACTTAGTTATTCTAATAGTGTAGTCATTTTTGTTTGCTTCATCTATTTACAGGGATTTAAATAAAATAAAATGAATAATCTTTTCTTACAGCTTTAATCCCATGAGAACTGAAAATCTAATTGGTGGCATGATAATAAACTGTATTTATTTTAAAGGACTTCACCACTGAGGACCTTAAAGCCAGACCTGCAGCTGGAATCATTCTTATCTGATCCCCGCCGCTGTGTTCCGGCTCCATCGCTCCCCCTCAGGTGCTGCGTCAACATACAGTTTGAAGTCGGTCACGTGACTGCTACAGCCAATGACTGGCCAAAGGGGTGATGTGTCATCAATACGTCATGTCACTGGGTCACATGACACATGGGTGACACGACACTTCTGCAGTCAGCATAAATTAGTTAACTTTTAATTTTTATCACCTTATGAACAACTGTTTTTTGCATTTCCCCAAAAAAATTCAAAAAAATAGAATTAATAACTCACATGTAGCCCAAATACTACCGATAAAAAATGCAACCTGTTCAGCAAATACAAGCTTTCATATAGTTAAACTGACAGAAAAATATTCATTACTCTCTAAATATGGTAACATAAAGTTTTTTCCCCAAAAACATATTCTTGGGGAAAAACAGGTTCTAAAAAATACAAATGCGTATTTGGTATCGGCATATTTGTACTGATCCATAAAGTTAGCTTGTTATTTTTCCTGCATGGTAAACAGGGAACAAAAATGAAAAAAAACTATGCCAAAATGTGAAAAAATCAAAGCTAATCAATAAATCATATGTATCCCCAAAATGGTACCATTAAAAGTACAACTTTGATGTGAATGTGGCTTTAAACAGAAGGAATATGTTCAAGGTGGGAGGTTTGTTCCAGCAAAGATATAAAAAGATGATATTTCTTAGTGGTTTATACCTTTAAAAGGTTAACTGAAAATATGATGACAAAATTGCAAGCTTTTGAGACTAATCAGGTCTCATCATCAGGCGTATTAACATGCCAGCTGAAAAGACCTGAGTAGTCTCTTAAACTTGCAATTTTGTCATGTTTTCAGTTAGCACTTAAAAGGTATCAACCACTAAAGAATCTCAATGTATTTATCTTTACTGGATAACACGGTACAAATATAATTTTTTCCTGCAGGGAGTCAGAAGAAAGGTATTTTCATATGTGCATGAATTTACAAGAGGCAGTTTTTCAAGATTGGTTTTGTCCATGTCTGTGGATAACTAGCAAAAAATGCTCCAACCCCTTCTCCTAAAAGTTAATACTGGTGCCTGTGTGTTCATATTTTACATGGACGATTATCAGGAACAAATATGAACCTTCACTCATTGCCCGATGTAAACACGCTGCTGATCCACCAACAAAAATGTTTGTAGGATGACCAAAGCTTTTATGAAGCATTTTAGAATAGCTGTTTGTAGGCAGCACACCACTTTGTAATCGTATAAAAGGTGGCTTCCGGGCTATAGATATACATGACCTATACTTAGTACAGGTCATCAATATCAGATCTGTGGGTGTCTGACACCCTGCCTCCCTACTGATCAGCTTTTCGCAGTAGCCCCCTTGTGTTGGACCCTCAACGATTTAGAGTAAAGGTCAAGCACAAGGCAATCCTTAATATCTGATATCAAGGTCCAACACGAGGAGGTCATCAATATCAATAACCTGGAAAACCCCTTTAACGATTATTCAGCCCTATACTAACAATAATTCCCACATTTAAATGGAAATTAGCAAACAGCAATTGACATGCCGTGTTGTTAATTGGTGTTCATTAATGAGTAGAAAATCTGCCAATGGAAATGGACCTTAAAGGAAATGTGTCATCAGAAAATGCACGGGCAACATGTCTACTTTATGTTGGCATCATTTTGTAAATATAATTTAATTTTTTTAAGACATTAGAAGGCTTAGAATTTTAGATACAATTCTTAAAATTGTAAGGAGCAACAGCCGTGTGCATGAGCTGTGGGTATGTATATAAGTATAATATCCCAGGTAGACTTTATATGTGTAGAGTGGCCCCTCAAGTTACAATATTAATTGGTTCCAGGACGACCATTGTATGTTGAAACCATTGTAACTTGAGTAATTGGTTCCAAAGCTCCAAAATGTCATCCAAGATAAGAGAAAATGAAGATTTAAGAAAAATAAGCAGATAACTAAGACATAGTAAACAAGTCCTTCCATATAACACTTAGGAATAGCTACTAACTAGCAACTAATCCAGCTATTTTACCAGAGAAGTGGCCTTGATTGGTTGGATCTGAGTCTGAGACATTGTATGTTGAGTCTAGTTTCAACTTACGATGGGTCAGAAAAGGCCATTGTATGCTGAAAATATTGTATCCCGAGGACATTGTATCTTGAGGGACCACTGTACATATAGATATTTGCAGTCTGTACTTGTACTCCCTTTAGACGTTGGACTGTGGACCCTGTGGCTTGTACGTGTTTATGGAGTTGTAGATTACATATGATATTCATGCATGAGTCTCTATATGTACTTGTACTAATGGTCAGGTACTGGATGTGAGTTGGGTAGAAGTGTAGATCCAGTAGACGGTATATTGGTGGAATCTGGATATATTGTATATACATACACATTATTAGCCACATTTGCTTAGCATCCAAAGAGGCCAGAAAAGGAGGCTGCTGTGTGTGGTGATCTATTCCATGTAATATGTTGTATTTGTAGTATCTGTATCTTCTTGTAGTGTCCATTGCTTTGTCAGCTCAATGTTACTAGTCTTTTTATATATAAGTATCTGCGAGGGTTGTATGTTACTCCTGGGGTGTATGAAGGACTGGAGGGGGTGTATATAATACACATCATAAGTGAGTTATATGGGAAATAAAGACAACAGTTTAGGTACAGCAAAAAGGGACGGAATACAGAGACAGATAAATCTCCAATTTCCAATAAACAAAACTTCTCTTTATTACCTTCATCGTAGTCAGTAAATGAAATCCTTTGATATTAAGCAGTAGGAGCAGAGCTGAACATGGTGGTGAAAAATGTTTTGACTTTATGTGCAGTTCAAATTCTTCATTCAAAGGTCTGAGGGGTTATTTGTGAAGAGGCAGAATTTGACCTTATAGTTCACATCCTGGTTGTGACTTCATATCATATGTCTGTTTTAGCAAAGTTTTTCTGTTTCAAGGGCATCCAAAAGAATCACATAGTGCACTGTGACATGATTCATCCTCACCCTGGTCCCAGCAGATAGTGGACTGCAAAATGGCAGAGAGTTTATATTTTCATTCAGTTTAACTAAAGAAGGAAATGAAGGATAAAAATAGCTCCCTTAGGTAAATATTCCAGTTTTGGAACCCGGTCCTATCTCCAAAACAGGGTCCTCCATAGTGGAGGAGAGCGCTCTACGCATGTGAGATATGCTCTCCATTCATCACTATGGAAGTTCTGAAAATAGCCGAGCGAGTGTGCTGGGTTGTTTTCAGAAGTCCCACAGTGGTAAATAGAGAGCGCAATGTGGAAGTTCTGCCAACGCTCGATTTACTGCTATGGAACTGCCAGAAATACCTTACCGGGATTCAGCTATTTTCAGAACTCCCATAGCAGTGAACACAGGGTAGTCGCACATCTGTTCACTTCAGGGGCCCTGTTCTGGAGATAGGAGTGGGTCCCAGAGGTGAGACATGAACCTATCATATATTGATGGTATATTGTAGCGACATGCCATCGATGTCTGAAATGAGCCAACCCCTTCAATTTGCCAACCCCTTTAAGACCTAGGAACCTACAGTCATGGCCAAAAGTTTTGAGAATGACACAAATATTAGTTTTTACAAAGTTTGCTGCTAAACTGCTTTTAGATCTTTGTTTCAGTTGTTTCTGTGATGTAGTGAAATATAATTACACGCACTTCATACATTTCAAAGGCTTTTATCGACAATTACATGACATTTATGCAAAGAGTCAGTATTTGCAGTGTTGGCCCTTCTTTTTCAGGACCTCTGCAATTCGCATGCTCTCAATCAACTTCTGGGCCAATTCCTGACTGATAGCAACCCATTCTTTCATAATCACTTCTTGGAGTTTGTCAGAATTAGTGGATTTTTGTTTGTCCACTCACCTCTTGAGGATTGCTCAATGGGATTAAGATCTGGGGAGTTTCCAGGCCATGGACCCAAAATGTCAACGTTTTGGTCCCCGAGCCACTTAGTTATCACTTTTGCCTTATGGCACGGTGCTCCATCGTGCTGGAAAATGCATTGTTCTTCACCAAACTGTTGTTGGATTGTTGGAAGAAGTTTCTGTTGGAGGGTGTTTTGGTACCATTCTTTATTCATGGCTGTGTTTTTGGGCAAAATTGTGAGTGAGCCCACTCCCTTGGATGAGAAGCAACCCCACACATGAATGGTCTCAGGATGCTTTACTGTTGGAATGACACAGGACTGATGGTAGCGCTCACCTTTTCTTCTCCGGACAAGCCTTTTTCCAGATGCCCCAAACAATCGGAAAGAGGCTTCATCGGAGAATATGACTTTGCCCCAGTCCTCAGCAGTCCATTCACCATACTTTCTGCAGAAGATCAATCTGTCCCTGATGTTTTTTTTTGGAGAGAAGTGGCTTCTTTGCTGCCCTTCTTGACACCAGGCCATCTTCCAAAAGTCTTCGCCTCACTGTGCGTGCAGATTCGCTCACACCTGCCTGCTGCCATTCCTGAGCAAGCTCTGCACTGGTGGCACTCCGATCCCGCAGCTCAATCCTCTTTAGGAGACGATCCTGGCGCTTGCTGGACTTTCTTGGACGCCCTGAAGCCTTCTTAACAAGAATTGAACCTCTTTCCTTGAAGTTCTTGATGATCCTATAAATTGTTGATTGAGGTGCAATCTTAGTAGCCACAATATCCTTGCCTGTGAAGCCATTTTTATGCAACACAGTGATGGCTGCACGCGTTTCTTTGCAGGTCACCATGGTTGACAATGGAAGAACAATGATTTCAAGCACCACCCTCCTTTTAACAAGTCAAGTCTGCCATTTTAACCCAATCAGCCTGACATAATGATCTCCAGCCTTGTGCTCGTCAACGTTCTCACCTGAGTTATCAAGACGATTACTGAAATTATCTCAGCAGGTCCTTTAATGACAGCAATGAAATGCAGTGGAAAGGTTTTTTTTGGGATTAAGTTAATTTTCATGGCAAAGAAGGACTATGCAATTCATCTGATCACTCTTCATAACATTCTGGAGTATATGCAAATTGCTATTATAAAAACTTAAGCAGCAACTTTTCCAATTTCCAATATTTATCTAATTTTCAAAACTTTTGGCCACGACTGTACAATAAAGAGGGAAGGCCTTTTGCAAAATTAAAGCGAATCTTTCACCAGGAAATTCTGTTAACCATTTACATTGCCTTGTAGGGCTAGCCCAGCTGAATGTAATGATACCTTTCACTAACAAAGTATTATTAATCCGTATAAAAATTAGCAGTTAAAGGGGTTATCCCATGACTAATGTAAAAAATGAATCACATAGTAAATGACAATCTCTTTCTAACAAAGCCAGAACCAGCCCTGTACCTCATATGGATCCAGAGATCTCCCCAGTTATTGCTCTGCTAGATTTCTTTAACCACCTCAGCCCCCAGTGCTTAAACACCCTGAAAGACCAGGCCACTTTTTACACTTCTGACCTACACTACTTTCACCGTTTATTGCTCGGTCATGCAACTTACCACCCAAATGAATTTTACCTCCTTTTCTTCTCACTAATAGAGCTTTCATTTGGTGGTATTTCATTGCTGCTGACATTTTTACTTTTTTTGTTATTAATCGAAATTTAACGATTTTTTTGCAAAAAAATGACATTTTTCACTTTCAGTTGTAAAATTTTGCAAAAAAAAACGACATCCATATAGAAATTTTGCTCTAAATTTATAGTTCTACATGTCTTTGATAAAAAAAAAATGTTTGGGTAAAAAAAAAATGGTTTGGGTAAAAGTTATAGCGTTTACAAACTATGGTACAAAAATGTGAATTTCCGCTTTTTGAAGCAGCTCTGACTTTCTGAGCACCTGTCATGTTTCCTGAGGTTCTACAATGCCCAGACAGTACAAACACCCCACAAATGACCCCATTTCTGAAAGTACACACCCTAAGGTATTCGCTGATGGGCATAGTGAGTTCATAGAACTTTTTATTTTTTGTCACAAGTTAGCGGAAAATGATGATTTTTTTTTTTTTTTTTTTTTTCTTACAAAGTCTCATATTCCACTAACTTGTGACAAAAAATAAAAAGTTCTATGAACTCACTATGCCCATCAGCGAATACCTTGGGGTCTCTTCTTTCTAAAATGGGGTCACTTGTGGGGTAGTTATACTGCCCTGGCATTCTAGGGGCCCAAATGTGTGGTAAGGAGTTTGAAATCAAATTCTGTAAAAAATGACCTGTGAAATCCGAAAGGTGCTCTTTGGAATATGGGCCCCTTTGCCCACCTAGGCTGCAAAAAAGTGTCACACATCTGGTATCTCCGTACTCAGGAGAAGGTGGGGAATGTGTTTTGGGGTGTCATTTTATATATACCCATGCTGGGTGAGAGAAATATCTTGGCAAAAGACAACTTTTCCCATTTTTTTATACAAAGTTGTCATTTGACCAAGATATTTATCTCACCCAGCATGGGTATATGTAAAAAGACACCCCAAAACACATTCCTCAACTTCTCCTGAGTACGGGGATACCAGATGTGTGACACTTTTTTGCAGCCTAGGTGGGCAAAGGGGCCCATATTCCAAAGAGCACCTTTCGGATTTCACTCCTCATTTTTTCCTGAATTTGATTTCAAACTCCTTACCACACATTTGGGCCCCTAGAATACCAGGGCAGTATAACTACCCCACAAGTGACCCCATTTTGGAAAGAAGACACCCCAAGGTATTCCGTGAGGGGCATGGCGAGTTCCTAGAATTTTTTATTTTTTGTCACAAGTTAGTGGAAAATGATGATTTTTTTTTTTTTTTTTTTTTCATACAAAGTCTCATATTCCACAAACTTGTGACAAAAAATAAAAACTTCCATGAACTCACTATGCCCATCAGCGAATACCTTGGGGTCTCTTCTTTCCAAAATGGGGTCACTTGTGGGGTAGTTATACTGCCCTGGCATTCTAGGGGCCCAAATGTGTGGTAAGTAGGTAAATGACCTGTGAAATCCGAAAGGTGCTCTTTGGAATGTGGGCCCCTTTGCCCACCTAGGCTGCAAAAAAGTGTCACACATCTGGTATCTCTGTATTCAGGAGAAGTTGAGGAATGTGTTTTGGGGTGTCTTTTTACATATACCCATGCTGGGTGAGAGAAATATCTTGGTCAAATGCCAACTTTGTATAAAAAAATGGGAAAAGTTGTCTTTTGCCAAGATATTTCTCTCACCCAGCATGGGTATATGTAAAATGACACCCCAAAACACATTCCCCAACTTCTCCCGATTACGGAGATACCAGATGTGTGACACTTTTTTGCAGCCGAGGTGGGCAAAGGGGCCCATATTCAAAAGAGCACCTTTCGGATTTCACAGGTCATTTTTTACAGAATTTGATTTCAAACTCCTTACCACACATTTGGGCCCCTAGAATGCCAGGGCAGTATAACTACCCCACAAGTGACCCCATTTTGGAAAGAAGAGACCCCAAGGTATTCGCTGATGGGCATAGTGAGTTCATGGAAGTTTTTATTTTTTGTCACAAGTTAGTGGAATATGAGACTTTGTATGAAAAAAAAAAAAAAAAAAAAAATAAGCATTTTCCACTAACTTGTGACAAAAAATAAAAAATTCTAGGAACTCGCCATGCCCCTCACGGAATACCTTGGAGTGTCTTCTTTCCAAAATGGGGTCACTTGTGGGGTAGTTATACTGCCCTGGCATTTTCCAGGGGCCCTAATGTGTGGTAAGTAGGTAAATGACCTGTGAAATCCTAAAGGTGCTCTTTGGAATATGGGCCCCTTTGCCCACCTAGGCTGCAAAAAAGTGTCACACATGTGGTATCGCCGTATTCAGGAGAAGTTGGGGAATGTGTTTTGGGGTGTCATTTTACATATACCCATGCTGGGTGAGAGAAATATCTTGGCAAAAGACAACTTTTCCCATTTTTTTATACAAAGTTGGCATTTGACCAAGATATTTCTCTCACCCAGCATGGGTATATGTAAAATGACACCCCAAAACACATTCCCCAACTTCTCCTGAGTACGGCGATACCAGATGTGTGACACTTTTTTGCAGCCTAGATGCGCAAAGGTGCCCAAATTCCTTTTAGGAGGGCATTTTTAGACATTTGGATACCAGACTTCTTCTCACGCTTTGGGGCCCCTAGAATGCCAGGGCAGTATAAATACCCCACATGTGACCCCATTTTGGAAAGAAGACACCCCAAGGTATTCAATGAGGGGCATGGCGAGTTCATAGAAATTTTTTTTTTTTGGCACAAGTTAGCGGAAATTGATATTTTTAATTTTTTTCTCACAAAGTCTCCCGTTCCGCTAACTTGGGACAAAAATTTCAATCTTTCATGGACTCAATATGCCCCTCACGGAATACCTGGGGGTGTCTTCTTTCCGAAATGGGGTCACATGTGGGGTATTTATACTGCCCTGGCATTCTAGGGGCCCTAAAGCGTGAGAAGAAGTCTGGAATATAAATGTCTAAAAAATTTTACGCATTTGGATTCCGTGAGGGGTATGGTGAGTTCATGTGAGATTTTATTTTTTGACACAAGTTAGTGGAATATGAGACTTTGTAAGAAAAAAAAATAAAAATTCCGCTAACTTGGGCCAAAAAAATATCTGAATGGAGCCTTACAGAGGGGTGATCAATGACAGGGGGGTGATCAATGACAGGGGGGTGATCAATGACAGGGGGGTGATCAGGGAGTCTATATGGGGTGATCACCACAGTCATTGATCATGCCCCTGTAAGGCTTCATTCAGACGTCCGGATGCGTTTTGCGGATCCGATCCATCTATCAGTGCATCCGTAAAAATCATGCGGACATCTGAATGGAGCTTTACAGGGGGGTAATCAATGACAGGGGGGTAATCAATGACAGGGGGTGATCAGGGAGTCTATATGGGGTGATCACCACAGTCATTGATCATGCCCCTGTAAGGCTTCATTCAGACGTCCGGATGCGTTTTGCGGATCCGATCCATCTATCAGTGCATCCGTAAAAATCATGCGGACATCTGAATGGAGCTTTACAGGGGGGTAATCAATGACAGGGGGGTGATCACCACAGTCATTGATCATGCCCCTGTAAGGCTTCATTCAGACGACCGGATGCGTTTTGCGGATCCGATCCATGTATCAGTGCATCCGTAAAAATCATGCGGACATCTGAATGGAGCTTTACAGGGGGGTGATCAGGGAGTCTATATGGGGTGATCACCACAGTCATTGATCATGCCCCTGTAAGGCTTCATTCAGACGTCCGGATGCGTTTTGCGGATCCGATCCATCTATCAGTGCATCCGTAAAAATCATGCGGACATCTGAATGGAGCTTTACAGGGGGGTAATCAATGACAGGGGGGTAATCAATGACAGGGGGGTGATCAGGGAGTCTATATGGGGTGATCACCACAGTCATTGATCATGCCCCTGTAAGGCTTCATTCAGACGTCCGGATGCGTTTTGCGGATCCGATCCATCTATCAGTGCATCCGTAAAAATCATGCGGACATCTGAATGGAGCTTTACAGGGGGGTAATCAATGACAGGGGGGTGATCACCACAGTCATTGATCATGCCCCTGTAAGGCTTCATTCAGACGACCGGATGCGTTTTGCGGATCCGATCCATGTATCAGTGCATCCGTAAAAATCATGCGGACATCTGAATGGAGCTTTACAGGGGGGTAATCAATGACAGGGGGGTGATCAGGGAGTCTATATGGGGTGATCACCACAGTCATTGATCACGCCCCTGTAAGGCTTCATTCAGACGTCCGGATGCGTTTTGCGGATCCGATCCATCTATCAGTGGATCCGTAAAAATCTTGCGGACGTCTGAATGGAGCTTTACAGGGGGTTGATCAATGACAGGGGGGTAATCAATGACAGGGGGGTGATCAGGGAGTCTATATGGGGTGATCAGGGGTGATCAGGGGTGATTAGGGGTGATCAGGGGCTAATAAGGGGTTAATAAGTGACGGGGGGGGGGGGTGTAGTGTAGTGTAGTGGTGCTTGGTGCTACTTTACTGAGCTACCTGTGTCCTCTGGTGGTCGATCCAAACAAAGGGGACCACCAGAGGACCAGGTAGCAGATATATTAGACGCTGTTATCAAAACAGCGTCTAATATACCTGTTAGGGGTTAAAAAAAACACATCTCCAGCCTGCCAGCGAACGATCGCCGCTGGCAGGCTGGAGATCAACTCTCTTACCTTCCGTTCCTGTGAGCGCGCGCGCCTGTGTGCGCGCGTTCACAGGAAGTCTCGCGTCTCGCGAGATGACGCGTATATGCGTGACTGTGCGCAGCGCTGCCACCTCCGGAACGCGATCCTGCGTTAGGCGGTCCGGAGGTGGTTAAAGCTGGCAGCTCAAGGGGGAGTGTCTTTTCTACTACACCTAAGGAGGCAGTTGGAGGAGGAATCTGAGCATGTGCGGCCATCTCAGTGAGCAGGACAAAGAAATAAGAAAAAAACAAAGAGCAGATGGCGCTATACAGATACATTTTAGTGAATAACTCAGTGGCTATGCAAAATTTTTAATTGCATGCAATGACAAAAGTATTCAAGTCCAGGTGCTGGTTTGAAAACTGTAGAATATTTTTCGTGGGACAACCGCTTTAAGTGCACCAAGTGCAGGCCCAAACCTCTCTGTGCACCCTTTCTCCTCCTGCTTCTGCTGCCAGTCCATCCCTCTCCTTTTTGATTGAAAGGGCCAGGTTCCTGCATAGTTATCTGAACTGCTCCTTTCCAATCAAGAAGGAGAGGGCCAACCCACAGTGCACCTAACTACTCATTTGCATATGGATCAAAAGTAATTTTTCTCCAGAATGAAGCAATGAAAAGGTATTATCAGCAGAGACAAACAAATACCACAGTGCAGCACAAAATGCATCTACAGAAGTGCCAAACACCACAGTGCAGCAGAAAAAAAAATCCTAATAAGCACCAAATGCCGCAGGGCAGCACAACATCCCTCCACAGATGCGCCAAATCAATACCACAGAGCAGCACAGAATACCTCTCTAAAAGACCTGAATACCGCAGTGCAGCACAAAATACCTGTCGAGGAGCACCAAACACCAAGTGCAGCAGGAAAAAAACTCTCCATAAGCACCAAATAGTGCTGAACAAACACCACAGTGCAGCACCACTAGCAGCAGCATCGCTACTGTGACATTACTGTGTTTGTTATCCCTGCACGGTGACATCACTCCCTGCACTGTGACATCATTGTGTACATTATCCTTGTACTGGGACATGACTGAGTGCATTATCCCTGCACTGTGACATTATTGTTTAAATTATCCATGTACTATGACATCATTGAGTATATTCTCCCTGTACTGTGACATCATTGTGTACATTATCCCTGTACTGGGACATGACTGCACTGTGACATCATTGTGTACATTATCCCTGTACTGGGACATGACTGCACTGTGACATCATTGTGTACATGATCCCTGTACTGGGACATGACTGCACTGTGACATCATTGTGTACATTATCCCTGTACTGGGACATGACTGCACTGTGACATCATTGTGTACATTATCCCTGTACTGGGACATGACTGCACTGTGACATCATTGTGTACATGATCCCTGTACTGGGACATGACTGCACTGTGACATCATTGTGTACATTATCCCTGTACTGTGACATCACTGAGTATATTCTCCTTGCACTGTGACATCATTGTGTACATGATCCCTGTACTGGGACATGACTGCACTGTGACATCATTGTGTACATTATCCCTGTACTGTGACATCACTGAGTATATTCTCCCTGCACTGTGACATCATTGTGTACATGATCCCTGTACTGGGACATGACTGCACTGTGACATCATTGTGTACATGATCCCTGTACTGGGACATGACTGCACTGTGACATCATTGTGTACATTATCCCTGTACTGGGACATGACTGCACTGTGACATCATTGTGTACATGATCCCTGTACTGGGACATGACTGCACTGTGACATCATTGTGTACATTATCCCTGTACTGTGACATCACTGAGTATATTCTCCCTGCACTGTGACATCATTGTGTACATTATCCCTGTACTGTGACATCACTGAGTATATTCTCCTTGCACTGTGACATCATTGTGTACATGATCCCTGTACTGTGACATCACTGAGTATATTCTCCCTGCACTGTGACATCATTGTGTACATTATCCCTGTACTGTGACATCACTGAGTATATTCTCCCTGCACTGTGACATCATTGTGTACATGATCCCTGTACTGGGACATGACTGCACTGTGACATCATTGTGTACATGATCCCTGTACTGGGACATGACTGCACTGTGACATCATTGTGTACATTATCCCTGTACTGGGACATGACTGCACTGTGACATCATTGTGTACATGATCCCTGTACTGGGACATGACTGCACTGTGACATCATTGTGTACATTATCCCTGTACTGTGACATCACTGAGTATATTCTCCCTGCACTGTGACATCATTGTGTACATTATCCCTGTACTGTGACATCACTGAGTATATTCTCCTTGCACTGTGACATCATTGTGTACATGATCCCTGTACTGGGACATGACTGCACTGTGACATCATTGTGTACATTATCCCTGTACTGTGACATCACTGAGTATATTCTCCCTGCACTGTGACATCATTGTGTACATTATCCCTGTACTGTGACATCACTGAGCATATTCTCGCTGCACTTTGACATCATTGTGTACATTATCCCTGTACTGGGACATGATTGCACTGTGACATCATTGTGTACATTATCCCTGTACTGGGACATGACTGCACTATGACATCATTGTGTACATTATCCCTGTACTGGGACATGACTGCACTGTGACATCATTGTGTACATTATCCCTGTACTGTGACATCACTGAGTATATTCTCCCTGCACTGTGACATCATTGTGTACATGATCCCTGTACTGGGACATGACTGCACTGTGACATCATTGTGTACATGATCCCTGTACTGGGACATGACTGCACTGTGACATCATTGTGTACATTATCCCTGTACTGGGACATGACTGCACTGTGACATCATTGTGTACATGATCCCTGTACTGGGACATGACTGCACTGTGACATCATTGTGTACATGATCCCTGTACTGGGACATGACTGCACTGTGACATCATTGTGTACATGATCCCTGTACTGTTACATGACTGCACTGTGACATCATTGTGTACATTATCCCTGTACTGTGACATCACTGAGTATATTCTCCCTGCACTGTGACATCATTGTGTACATTATCCCTGTACTGTGACATCACTGAGTATATTCTCCTTGCACTGTGACATCATTGTGTACATGATCCCTGTACTGGGACATGACTGCACTGTGACATCATTGTGTACATGATCCCTGTACTGGGACATGACTGCACTGTGACATCATTGTGTACATGATCCCTGTACTGTTACATGACTGCACTGTGACATCATTGTGTACATTATCCCTGTACTGTGACATCACTGAGTATATTCTCCCTGCACTGTGACATCATTGTGTACATTATCCCTGTACTGTGACATCACTGAGTATATTCTCCCTGCACTGTGACATCATTGTGTACATGATCCCTGTACTGGGACATGATTGCACTGTGACATCATTGTGTACATTATCCCTGTACTGTGACATAACTGAGTATATTCTCCTTGCACTGTGACATCATTGTGTACATTATCCCTGTACTGTGACATCACTGAGTATATTCTCCCTGCACTGTGACATCATTGTGTACATTATCCCTGTACTGGGACATGATTGCACTGTGACATCATTGTGTACATTATCCCTGTACTGTGACATCACTGAGTATATTCTCCCTGCACTGTGACATCATTGTGTACATTATCCCTGTACTGGGACATGACTGCACTGTGACATCATTGTGTACATTATCTCTGTACTGTGACATCACTGAGTATATTCTCCCTGCACTTTGACATCATTGTGTACATTATCCCTGTACAGTGACATGATTGCACAGTGACATCATTGTGTACATTATCCCTGTACTGTGACATCACTGAGTATATTCTCCCTGCACTGTGACATCATTGTGTACATGATCCCTGTACTGGGACATGACTGCACTGTGACATCATTGTGTACATGATCCCTGTACTGGGACATGACTGCACTGTGACATCATTGTGTACATTATCCCTGTACTGGGACATGACTGCACTGTGACATCATTGTGTACATGATCCCTGTACTGGGACATGACTGCACTGTGACATCATTGTGTACATGATCCCTGTACTGGGACATGACTGCACTGTGACATCATTGTGTACATGATCCCTGTACTGTTACATGACTGCACTGTGACATCATTGTGTACATTATCCCTGTACTGTGACATCACTGAGTATATTCTCCCTGCACTGTGACATCATTGTGTACATTATCCCTGTACTGTGACATCACTGAGTATATTCTCCTTGCACTGTGACATCATTGTGTACATGATCCCTGTACTGGGACATGACTGCACTGTGACATCATTGTGTACATGATCCCTGTACTGGGACATGACTGCACTGTGACATCATTGTGTACATGATCCCTGTACTGTTACATGACTGCACTGTGACATCATTGTGTACATTATCCCTGTACTGTGACATCACTGAGTATATTCTCCCTGCACTGTGACATCATTGTGTACATTATCCCTGTACTGTGACATCACTGAGTATATTCTCCCTGCACTGTGACATCATTGTGTACATGATCCCTGTACTGGGACATGATTGCACTGTGACATCATTGTGTACATTATCCCTGTACTGTGACATCACTGAGTATATTCTCCCTGCACTGTGACATCATTGTGTACATTATCCCTGTACTGGGACATGATTGCACTGTGACATCATTGTGTACATTATCCCTGTACTGTGACATCACTGAGTATATTCTCCCTGCACTGTGACATCATTGTGTACATTATCCCTGTACTGGGACATGACTGCACTGTGACATCATTGTGTACATTATCTCTGTACTGTGACATCACTGAGTATATTCTCCCTGCACTTTGACATCATTGTGTACATTATCCCTGTACAGTGACATGATTGCCCAGTGATATCATTGTGTACATTATCCCTGCACTCATGTGAGCAGTTCTGGCCAATCCCTGGGCAGGGATGGACAAGCAGGAAGTACTTGGACTACTGATGCACAGTGTGAACCAGGTAGTCTAAGAAGCAATGCAGCTATCTTGGATGACAGAAAGAAGCCCAGGATCTGCAGCTGAACTATGTAAGCGTCCTGTGGACGTATCATCTCCCTGTAACAGCTGATCGGTACTCGGCAGGGGTGCCAGGAGTCCGACCCGCCAATCTGATAATGATGAACTATCCTGAGGGTAGGCCATCATTATATCTACCAGGATAATCTACTTTGCTGGTACTGTAAAATGCTGTGGATTCACCACACACAAATCTGTAACAAAGTTGCAAATTGGCAGCAGGAATTAAAGGGGTTATCCGACATTAACAAATGCCCCCCCCCCCCCCTTCCCCCATATGTCGAGCACCTCCCACTGATTCTACTTACCTGGCTCCCCGCGCCGCTCCTGGTCCCCACACTGCCGCAGCTGCTTCTCCCCGCGTGTGGATGAAAACATCCGGTGTTGGGGGGAGCAGCCAATGGCAGACAGGGAAGGAGTCTCCCTAGTATTGGGTGACACCAGGGATCCCCGTCTGCCATTGGCTGCTTCCCCCTACAGCGGATGTTTTCATCCGCGCACGGGGAGAAGCAGCTGCGGCAGTGTGGGGACCAGGAGCGGCGCGGGGAGCCAGGTAAGTAGAATCAGTGTGAGGGGCTTGGCATTTGTTAGTGTGGTGTAACCCCTTTAATCAGCGCAGACATTTACGTTGTATCATACCCATAAGTCAGAAAAATGGCAGTAAATAGTCGCAAGCCCGTGTGCAACCTTTTAAATTTGCTCACATTTTTCTTCACATTTTACAGCTGCCCTCACCATTTTCCAAACAGTGGGGCATGACAGGAAGTGATGGGAGCGGGGCCATCAGCAGATTCATCATCATTTCAAATGACTGAAAGTTACGCCAGTTTGTAGCGGACGTAGATTTCATTCTAGGCGCACGGACGGCAGGAGAAACAATCTATGATGCCATGCCATGATGTAGGACCACATGCGTTTAAGGCTACTTTCACACTACCGTTCAGAGCGGGTCCGTCTGATGTCTGCCCAGACGGATCCGCTCATATAATGCAGACTTGGGATCCGTTCAGAACGGATCCGTCTGCATTATATTGTATAAAAAATTCTAAGTGTAAAAGTAGCTTCAGACGGATCTGTCCAGACTTTACATTGAAAGTCAATGGGGGACGGATCCGTTTGAAAATTGAGCCATATAGTGTCAACTTCAAACGGATCCGTCCCCATTGACTTACATTGTAAGTCTGGACGGATCCGCTTGCCTCCGCACGTTCAGGTGTCCGCTTGCTGAGCGGAGCGGAGGCTGAACGCTGCCAGACTGATGCATTCTGAGCGGATCCGCGTCCACTCAGAATGCATTAGGGCAGTACGGATGCGTTCGGGGCCGCTTGTGAGCCCCTTCAAATGGAGCTTACAAGCGGACACCCGAACGCTAGTGTGAAAGTAGCCTAAGAAGAGACCAATGAAGAATTTATTTAACGAGATGCAGCCTGATCTTGGAGCACCAGATCCAAGTAGGCACACTGTGGCACCCCCCATAGCCATACCACCGCTCATCATCCTAACCCTGGAACTAGTAGAGCCTCTGGGGACCGGCTGGCTGCACACTGCAGGTGTAACTCAGAACTAGGCGTAGGGGCACAGGGAGATGAACGCTTCCATTGTGGAAGCGTTCATCTCCATAGTCATCTGTATCGCCATCCTCAGGACAGCGATACAGATGACTGTGCTGAGGAAGAGGAGGGAGAGGCGTGTCCCTTTCCCTTCCTCTGATAGGCTGCAGGCACTAGGCCGGCAGCCTATCAGAGGCCAGCGCAGGCCATCGCGCCGCCTGAGCCGTACAGCGCGGGACACAGGCCGGAAGAGGCCAGCATCGCATCGCTGCCAAGGAGGTAAGTATAAGTGTTTATTTCTTTTTGTGTACAATACTGGTGGCTACTGGCACATAATGGGGGTCTCTGGCTACTGGCACATAATGGGGGTCTCTGGCTACTGGCACATAATGGGGGTCTCTGGCTACTGGCACATAATGGGGGCTCTGGCTACTGGCACATAATGGGGGTCTCTGGCTACTGGAACATAATGGGGGTCTCTGCCTACTGGCACATAATGGGGGTCTCTGGCTACTGGCACATAATGGGGGGATGTCATTACTGGCACATAATGGGGGGGTCTGTCATTACTGGCACATAATGGGGGGCTGTCATTACTGGCACATCATGGGGGGGTGTCATTACTGGCACATAATGGGGGGCTGTCATTACTGGCACATAATAGGGGCTGTCATTACTGGCACAAGGGGGGGGCTGTCATTGCTGGCACATGATGGGGGGGCTGTTATTACTGGCACATGATGGGGGGCTGTTATTACTGGCACATGATGGGGGGGCTGTTATTACTGGCACATGATGGGGTGGCTGTTATTACTGGCACATGATGGGGGGCCTGTTATTACTGGCACATGATGGGGGGGCTGTTATTACTGGCACATTATTGGGGGCACTATAGGGGCATCTACTGAGGCCACAAAGAAGGGGTGTTTTATATGGGGGGCTCTGTACAGTAGAATTTTATACTGGGACACATTATGGTGAGTACTATGAGGAAGGGGGGATAGGAGTACTATGGGGTCATCTACAGGGGGCACTAAGAAGGGGTATTTTATACTGGCACATTATGGGGGCACTATGGGGACATTATCTCAACAGGGGCATTACAAGGGGGTATTTTTTGCACTGTCACATTATAAGGAGAATTATTTCTACTGGGGGGCATTATGGTGGGCTTCATTACTCCCACATGGTATGACCCCCTAGTAGTAGCACCATCCTCTCCCTGCTCTGCTATTCCTCTGCCCCTTCTCCAAATCCTTATTATGAAATCTTTCTCATTAGGATAAAACACAACATCAGCTCCGCCGAGCCCCCCAGCCAAGTGTTGAAGTGGTGTCCGAGATCCCCAAGGGCCAAGCCAAGTAATTGTAAGTTTTCATGTGAAATATGTTTATGTTATACACATATAGCCTACACTGTGCCATACAATATACAGTATACCGCTACACTGTGTACTCTGTTCTATAAGCACCATTGTTTTGTGGCGGCGGACAGAAAATAACCTGGAAGTGCCCCTCCCGAGACCAGGCTCTGGATCCGCCACTGCTTGCTGTTATTACTGGCACATTATTGGGGGCACTATAGGGGCCTTGCTGTCATTATCTTGCATGACCATCATGGTTCTGGACCTTCTAAGATTACTCTGATGGCAACGTTTGCTCTTTGGCAGCTGTAGTCTCAGACAGGGGCGTAACTACCATAGTGGCAGACCATACCACTGCTAGGGGGCCCAGGGCAAGACGGGGCCCAGTTGTAATCTTCCACTCTTCTACTGGAGATGAAAACTTGGTCAGGACTCTACCCTCTAAATGAACTTTTAGCAAATGAGGCAGTGGAAGAAATGGCTCAAGGGTCATTGAAAAGGGTTTAGGCGGAAACCTTCTGTCCTGTGTGAGGGGCCTGGTTTGATCCTTGCTTTGGGGCCCTTGTTTCTCCATGTACGCCCCACTGGTCTCAAAAAAAGGTTCTTTGGACTTGGGCCTAGTCTGCAGGAGCTTGCACATGTATGTTTTGTCTTTTGCTTCTCTAACAAGACACTAACCAGAGGGGAGACTCTGTCAATCACCCTGGTAATCTAACTAGGTCTTCCAGTGTTAACTACATATCACCCATACATTGCTATTAGGTATACACAATGCATAAAGAAATAAGTGCTTTAACAGCAAATCACAACATTTAACTCAGCAACAATAAATTAACCCTTTCTAGCAGTAATTAACCTTTAGCAGTCATCCTCTGGGGCACTGCAGACACAGATTCATTTTTTTATTAGATTTTTTTAGTAGCATGTCCATAAACAATGTGAATCAGGGTTTTTACTTATATCATTCACCTAGCAGCAACAGGTTGTCAATTGTGATCTATTATTATGTCCTAAAAGCAATCAAAGGGGCTTTTTATTTTAAGACTTAGGGATCTTCAGACATAGGTTACACAGGCCTTCATTTGACTGCTAAGATAAGATACTGCAGATGTGTTTTTCTTTTGCTAAACGAAGGCACTGTCTCGTGACCTTTAAGAGAGACAGTGGTAAGGTCTAACCAGCCTTGAAACACAGAGCTGGCAAATACTGAAGAATGTACGACTGCATTTTTTCTTTTCAACTGGACCACAACTAATTTTTGTGCTTTGTTATCTCATACACTCTTAATTACAGATGCTGTAGTAAGTGCGTAAGAAGTTGACATGCTGAAGCTGTCAGATATTTGCCTCAGCAAACCTTGATTATAGAGGTAGGCTACAAAAGGTATTTTCACAATACAAATTGAAGGGTAGCACTTAGTGTTCAAGTAGACAAATGTACAAGTTGAGTAGGACAAGTAAAACAGGTTGTTTTATCAGAAAGAGTTCATAAATGGGTCTGTTAGAAAGAGGTCAAAGATAGATGTTCCACGGATGTGAAGTTTTAAACATATAATACAGGACTTATGAAGGTTAGTTAATGTTTAGGGAGTAATCCAAATTATTGTTGACAGTCAATAAATTACCTAAAGATACCATTCGGAGGGCAGATCAAAAAGGCTTGCTAGGCTATTTTTCTAGGGTGTCATGGAGCCCAAGGGGGCTGATGGTGAGTAAAGTGTGGATGTAGAGTATTTAAAAGGCTTGGGCTTTGTGACGAATTTACCATGACTCATTGTAGCCACCCCTGAGTCACCATAATATAAAGTGGATAATTAAATAGACCATAGGCCCTGGGCCATTCCCAAAACTTACACCCCCTGCCACACTTGCTACTGGGTTTATAGTCAACACTAGAGATGAGCGAATCAAAGTTGACGAAGTGTAATTCGATCCGAATTTCAGGAAAAATTTGATTCGCAACAAATGCAAATTTCCTCTCGCTTCGTGGTAACGAATCGCAATTTTTCCTAAAATGGCGGCTACATGTGTGAGGACATGGGGCAAGGAACTCTGGGAAGGCGGGATGACTCATAATTAGGGATGAGCGAACCCGAACTGTATAGTTCGGGTTCGTACCGAATTTTGGGGTGTCCGTGACACGGACCCGAACCAGAACATTTTCGTAAAAGTCTGGGTTCGGGTTCGGTGTTCGGCGCTTTCTTGGCGCTTTTTGAAAGGCTGCAAAGCAGCCAATCAACAAGCGTCATACTACTTGGCCCAAGAGGCCATCACAGCCATGCCTACTATTGGCATGGCTGTGATTGGCCAGTGCACCATGTGACCCAGCCTCTATTTAAGCTGGAGTCACGTAGCGCCGCACGTCACTCTGCTATAATCAGTATAGGGAGAGGTTGCAGCTGCGACGTTAGGGCGAGATTAGGCAGATTAACTCCTCCAAAAGACTTCATTCTGTGATCGATCTGCAGCTGTGGATCATTGAAGTGCTATTATTGACTTGCTCACTTTTTTGAGGCTGCCCAGAGCGTTTTTAGATCACTTTTTTTCTGGGGTGATCGGCGGCCATATTGTGACTTGTGGTGCGCCAGCACGAGCTATCACCAAGTGTATTTAACCATCGATAGTGTGGTTATTTTGTGCTATATCCTACATCAGCTGCAGGCTGAGCCTGTGTCACCGAAGTGCATTTAACCATCAACAGTCTGGTTATTTTTTGGCCATATACTACATCAGCTGCAGGCTGAGCCTGTGTCACCCAAGTGCATTTAACCATCAACAGTCTGATTATTTTTTGGCCATATACTACATCAGCTGCAGGCTGAGCCTGTGTCACCCAAGTGTATTTAACCATCGATAGTGTGGTTATTTTGTGCTATATCCTACATCAGCTGCAGGCTGAGCCTGTGTCACCCAAAAGCATTTAATCATCAACAGTGTGGTTATTTTTTGGCCATATATTACATCAGGGGCAAGTTGAGCCTGTCACCCAGCGCCTAAAAAATAGACCTGACATTTCTATTACACCAAATCTGCACAGTTTTAGCTGGTCAAGTTATTTGTAGTGACCGTAAAAGCAGACTTTTTGTTCTGGGTTGAAAAAGCATTCCCAAATTTGCCATTCTGAAAATAACTAGTTTGTTGTATTTGAGGCCTACTTGAAATCTATCCCAAAAAGAAAATATTACATTGAAGGTATTGATAGTGTCATTCAGAAAAACCTAAGACACACGCTAGCGTGCTGATAGAAGTGTCATTCTGTGATTAAACCTATAACTGTTACACAGTGCAAAAAAAAAACAGGTCTCACATCTCTATTCAACCAAATCTGCACAGTTTTAGATGGTCAAGTTATTTGTAGTGACCGTAAAAGCAGACTTTTTGTTCTGGGTTGAAAAAGCATTCCCAAATTTGCCATTCTCAAAATAACTAGTTTGTGGTATTTGAGGCCTACTTGAAATCTATCCCAAAAAGAAAATCTTACATTGAAGGTATTGATAGTGTCATTCAGAAAAACCTAAGACACACGCTAGCATGCTGATAGAAGTGTCATTCTGTGATTAAACCTATAACTGTCACACAGCGCAAAAAAAAAACAGGTCTCACATCTCTATTCAACCAAATCTGCACAGTTTTAGCTGGTCAAGTTATTTGTAGTGACCGTAAAAGCAGACTTTTTGTTCTGGGTTGAAAAAGCATTCCCAAATTTGCCATTCTGAAAATAACTAGTTTGTGGTATTTGAGGCCTACTTGAAATCTATCCCAAAAAGAAAATCTTACATTGAAGGTACTGATAGTGTGATTCAGAAAAACCTAAGACACACGCTAGCGTGCTGATAGAAGTGTCATTCTGTGATTAAACCTATAACTGTCACACAGCGCAAAAACAAACAGGTCTCACATCTCTATTCAACCAAATCTGCACAGTTTTAGCTGGTCAAGTTATTTGTAGTGACCGTAAAAGCAGACTTTTTGTTCTGGGTTGAAAAAGCATTCCCAAATTTGCCATTCTCAAAATAACTAGTTTGTGGTATTTGAGGCCTACTTGAAATCTATCCCAAAAAGAAAATCTTACATTGAAGGTATTGATAGTGTCATTCAGAAAAACCTAAGACACACGCTAGCGTGCTGATAGAAGTGTCATTCTGTGATTAAACCTATAACTGTCACACAGCGCAAAAAAAAACAGGTCTCACATCTCTATTCAACCAAATCTGCACAGTTTTAGCTGGTCAAGTTATTTGTAGTGACCGTAAAAGCAGACTTTTTGTTCTGGGTTGAAAAAGCATTCCCAAATTTGCCATTCTCAAAATAACTAGTTTGTGGTATTTGAGGCCTACTTGAAATCTATCCCAAAAAGAAAATCTTACATTGAAGGTATTGATAGTGTCATTCAGAAAAACCTAAGACACACGCTAGCGTGCTGATAGAAGTGTCATTCTGTGATTAAACCTATAACTGTCACACAGCGCAAAAAAAAACAGGTCTCACATCTCTATTCAACCAAATCTGCACAGTTTTAGCTGGTCAAGTTATTTGTAGTGACCGTAAAAGCAGACTTTTTATTCTGGGTTGAAAAAGCATTCCCAAATTTGCCATTCTCAAAATAACTAGTTTGTGGTATTTGAGGCCTACTTGAAATCTATCCCAAAAAGAAAAACTTACATTGAAGGTATTGATAGTGTCATTCAGAAAAACCTAAGACACACGCTAGCGTGCTGATAGAAGTGTCATTCTGTGAGTAAACCTATAACTGTCACACAGCGCAAAAAAAAAAACAGGTCTCACATCTCTATTCAACCAAATCTGCACAGTTTTAGCTGGTCAAGTTATTTGTAGTGACCGTAAAAGCAGACTTTTTGTTCTGGGTTGAAAAAGCATTCCCAAATTTGCCATTCTGAAAATAACTAGTTTGTGGTATTTGAGGCCTACTTGAAATCTATCCCAAAAAGAAAATCTTACATTGAAGGTATTGATAGTGTCATTCAGAAAAACCTAAGACACACGCTAGCGTGCTGATAGAAGTGTCATTCTGTGATTAAACCTATAACTGTCACACAGCGCAAAAAAAAACAGGTCTCACATCTCTATTCAACCAAATCTGCACAGTTTTAGCTGGTCAAGTTATTTGTAGTGACCGTAAAAGCAGACTTTTTGTTCTGGGTTGAAAAAGCATTCCCAAATTTGCCATTCTCAAAATTGTGGTGAACGGGAACAGTGAGGAAAACATCTAATAAGGGACGCGGACGCGGACGTGGACATGGTCGTGGTGGTGTTAGTGGACCCTCTGGTGCTGGGAGAGGACGTGGCCGTTCTGCCACAGCCACACGTCCTAGTGAACCAACTACCTCAGGTCCCAGTAGCCAGCAGAATTTACAGCGATATTTGGTGGGGCCCAATGCCGTTCTAATGATGGTAAGGCCTGAGCAGGTACAGGCATTAGTCAATTGGGTGGCCGACAGTGGATCCAGCACGTTCACATTATCTCCCACCCAGTCTTCTGCAGAAAGCGCACAGATGGCGCATGAAAACCAAGCCCATCGGTCTGTCACATCACCCCCATGCATATCAGGGAAACTGTCTGAGCCTCAAGTTATGCAGCAGTCTCTTATGCTGTTTGAAGAATCTGCTGCCAGGGTTTCCCAAGGGCATCCACCTAGCCCTTCCCCAGGGGTGGAAGAGATAGAATGCACTAACGCACAACCACTTATTTTTCCTGATGATGAGGACATGGGAATACCACCTCAGCACGTCTCTGATGATGACGAAACACAGGTGCCAACTGCTGCGTCTTTCTGCAGTGTGCAGACTGAACAGGAGGTCAGGGATCAAGACTGGGTGGAAGACGATGCAGGGGACGATAAGGTCCTAGACCCCACATGGAATGAAGGTCGTGCCACTGACTTTCACAGTTCAGAGGAAGAGGCAGTGGTGAGACCGAGCCAACAGCGTAGCAAAAGAGGGAGCAGTGGGCAAAATCAGAACACCCGCCGCCAAGAGACTCTGCCTGCTACTGACCGCCGCCATCTGGGACCGAGCACCCCAAAGGCAGCTTCAAGGAGTTCCCTGGCATGGCACTTCTTCAAACAATGTGCTGACGACAAGACCCGAGTGGTTTGCACGCTGTGCCATCAGAGCCTAAAGCGAGGCATTAACGTTCTGAACCTTAGCACAACCTGCATGACCAGGCACCTGCATGCAAAGCATGAACTGCAGTGGAGTAAACACCTTAAAAACAAGGAAGTCACTCAGGCTCCCCCTGCTACCTCTTCTGCTGCTGCCGCCTCGGCCTCTTCTGCTGCTGCTGCCGCCGCCTCGGCCTCTTCCTCGGCCTCTGGAGGAACGTTGGCACCTGCCGCCCAGCAAACATGGGATGTACCACCAACACCACCACCTGCGTCACCAAGCATCTCAACCATGTCACACGGCAGCGTTCAGCTCTCCATCTCACAAACATTTGAGAGAAAGCGTAAATTCTCACCTAGCCACCCTCGATCCCTGGCCCTGAATGCCAGCATTTCTAAACTACTGGCCTATGAAATGCTGTCATTTATGCTGGTGGACACACACAGCTTCAAACAGCTCATGTCACTTGCTGTCCCACAGTATGTTGTTCCCAGCCGCCACTACTTCTCCAAGAGAGCCGTGCCTTCCCTGCACAAACAAGTGTCCGATAAAATCAAGTGTGCACTGCGCAACGCCATCTGTGGCAAGGTCCACCTAACCACAGATACGTGGACCAGTAAGCACGGCCAGGGACGCTATATCTCCCTAACTGCACACTGGGTAAATGTAGTGGCGGCTGGGCCCCAGGCGGAGAGCTATTTGGCGCACGTCCTTCCGCCGCCAAGGATCGCAGGGCAACATTCTTTGCCTCCTGTCTCCTCCTCCTCCTACTCAGCTTCCTCCTCCTCTTCTTCCACCTGCTCATCCAGTCAGCCACACACCTTCACCACCAACTTCAGCACAGCACGGGGTAAACGTCAGCAGGCCATTCTGAAACTCATATGTTTGGGGGACAGGCCCCACACCGCACAGGAGTTGTGGCGGGGTATAGAACAACAGACTGACGAGTGGTTGCTGCTGGTGAGCCTCAAGCCCGGCCTGGTGGTGTGCGATAATGGGCGAAATCTCGTTGCAGCTCTGGGACTAGCCGGTTTGACGCACATCCCTTGCCTGGCGCATGTGCTGAATTTGGTGGTGCAGAAGTTCATTCGCAACTACCCCGACATGTCAGAGCTGCTGCATAAAGTGCGGGCCGTCTGTTCGCGCTTCCGGCGTTTACACCCTGCCGCTGTTTGCCTGTCTGCACTACAGCGTAACTTCGGCCTTCCCGCTCACCGCCTCATATGCGACGTGCCCACCAGGTGGAACTCCACCTTGCATATGCTGGACAGACTGTGCGAGCAGCAGCAGGCCATAGTGGAGTTTCAGCTGCAGCAATGCACGGGTCAGTCGCACTGCGGATCAGACCCACTTCACCACCAATGACTGGGCCTCCATGCGAGACCTGTGTGCCCTGTTGCGCTGTTTTGAGTACTCCACCAACATGGCCAGTGGCGATGACGCCGTTATCAGCGTTACAATACCACTTCTATGTCTCCTTGAGAAAACACTTAGGGCGATGATGGAAGAGGAGGTGGCCCAGGAGGAAGAGGAGGAAGAGGGGTCATTTTTAGCACTTTCAGGCCAGTCTCTTCGAAGTGACTCAGAGGGAGGTTTTTTGCAACACCAGAGGCCAGGTACAAATGTGGCCAGACAGGGCCCACTACTGGAGGACGAGGAGGACGAGGATGAGGAGGAGGTGGAGGAGGATGAGGATGAAGCATGTTCACAGCGGGGTGGCACCCAAAGCAGCTCGGGCCCATCACTGGTGCGTGGCTGGGGGGAAACACAGGACGATGACGATACGCCTCCCACAGAGGACAGCTTGTCCTTACCTCTGGGCAGCCTGGCACACATGAGCGACTACATGCTGCAGTGCCTGCGCAACGACAGCAGAGTTGCCCACATTTTAACGTGTGCAGACTACTGGGTTGCCACCCTGCTGGATCCCCGGTACAAAGACAATGTGCCCACCTTACTTCCTACACTGGAGCGTGATAGGAAGATGCGCGAGTACAAGCGCACGTTGGTAGACGCGCTACTGAGAGCATTCCCAAATGTCACAGGGGAACCAGTGGAAGCCCAAGGCGAAGGCAGAGGAGGAGCAAGAGGTCGCCAACGCAGCTGTGTCACGCCCAGCTCCTCTGAGGGCAGGGTTAGCATGGCAGAGATGTGGAAAAGTTTTGTCAACACGCCACAGCTAAGTGCACCACCACCTGATACGGAACGTGTTAGCAGGAGGCAACATTTCACTAACATGGTGGAACATTACCTGTGCACACCCCTCCACGTACTGACTGATGGTTCGGCCCCATTCAACTTCTGGGTCTCCAAATTGTCCACGTGGCCAGAGCTAGCCTTTTATGCCTTGGAGGTGCTGGCCTGCCCGGCGGCCAGCGTTTTGTCTGAACGTGTATTCAGCACGGCAGGGGGCGTCATTACAGACAAACGCAGCCACCTGTCTACAGCCAATGTGGACAAGCTGACGTTCATAAAAATGAACCAGGCATGGATCCCACAGGACCTGTCCATCCCTTGTGCAGATTAGATATTAACTACCTCCCCTTAACAATATATTATTCTACTCCAGGGCACTTCCTCATTCAATACTATTTTTAATTTCATTTTACCATTATATTGCGGGGCAACCCAAAGTTGAATGAACCTCTCCTCTGTCTGGGTGCCGGGGCCTAAATGTGTGACAGTGGCCTGTTCCAGTGGTGGGTGACGTGAAGCCTGATTCTCTGCTATGACATGAATACAGATTCTGCGCTGACATAAGGCCAGATTCTCTGTTACGGGACCGCTCTCCTCTGCCTGGGTGCCTGGGCCTAAATGTGTGACAGTGGCCTGTTCCAGTGGTGGGTGACGTGAAGCCTGATTCTCTGCTATGACATGAAGACAGATTCTGCGCTGACATAAGGCCAGATTCTCTGTTACGGGACCTCTCTCCTCTTCCTGGGTGCCTGGGCCTAAATGTGTGACAGTGGCCTGTTCCAGTGGTGGGTGACGTGAAGCCTGATTCTCTGCTATGACATGAAGACAGATTCTGCGCTGACATAAGGCCAGATTCTCTGTTACGGGACCTCTTTCCTCTTCCTGGGTGCCTGGGCCTAAATGTGTGACAGTGGCCTGTTCCAGTGGTGGGTGACATGAAGCCTGATTCTCTGCTATGACATGAAGACAGATTCTGCGCTGACATAAGGCCATATTCTCTGTTACGGGACCGCTCTCCTCTGCCTGGGTGCCTGGGCCTAAATGTGTGACAGTGGCCTGTTCCAGTGGTGGCTGACGTGAAGCCTGATTCTCTGCTATGACATGAAGACAGATTCTGCGCTGACATAAGGCCAGATTCTCTGTTACGGGACCTCTCTCCTCTGCCTGGGTGCCTGGGCCTAAATGTGTGACAGTGGCCTGTTCCAGTGGTGGGTGACGTGAAGCCTGATTCTCTGCTATGACATGAAGACAGATTCTGCGCTGACATAAGGCCAGATTCTCTGTTACGGGACCGCTCTCCTCTGTCTGGGTGCCGGGGCCTAAATGTGTGACAGTGGCCTGTTCCAGTGGTGGGTGACGTGAAGCCTGATTCTCTGCTATGACATGAAGACTGATTCTGCACTGACATGAAGCCAGATTCTCTGCTATGGCATGAAGAGACTGATTCTCTGCTGACATGAAGCCAGATTCTTTGCTATGGCATGAAGAGACTGATTCTCTGCTGACGTGACGCCAGATTCTCTGCTATGGGACCTCTGTCCAATTGATATTGGTTCATTTTATTTTTTTTTATTTTAATTTTAATTCATTTCCCTATCCACATTTGTTTGCAGGGGATTTACCTACATGTTGCTGCTTTTTGCAGCCCTCTAGCTCTTTCCTGGGCTGTTTTACAGCCTTTTTAGTGCCCAAAAGTTCGGGTCCCCATTGACTTCAATGGGGTTCGGGTTCGGGACGAAGTTCGGTTCGGGTTCGGATCCCGAACCCGAACATTTACGGGAAGTTCGGCCGAACTTCTCGAACCCGAACATCCAGGTGTTCGCTCAACTCTACTCATAATGCCATGCATGCAACAAATCATCAGCCAGCCCTGTGATGTCACAGCCCTATAAATACAGTGGCCATCTTGGATTCAGACATTTTCCAGCGTTCTGAGTGCAGGGACAGACGTGAGAAGGCGCTAGGGACAGCAATAGGAAAAACCTCATTGTGAAAAAAAAAAATTAAAAAACTATTTAGAAGTGCAGGGAAGGGATAGGGAGGAATCATTTCACAGCATCTTAGTGCAGGGAGAGACATCAGAAGACGCTAGGGACACTGGTAGAAAAGCGATTTACAAGTGCAGGGAAAGATTTTTTGGGGATCCAAATAGCCATTATACAGCAATTATCATACCAGCTATTTGTTCTTGTTGGGGTGCAAGTGCTATGTTGAAAAGCCTTTAGTGGACTATTTTAGTACAAAAAATATATATATACACTCTTCACTGTTGCAGTTATTTGTGGTGAAAGCGTTTAGTGGCCTATTTCAGTACAAAAAGAAAAATATATACGCACTTCACTGTTGCACTTATTTGTGGTGAAAGCGTTTAGTGGCCTATTTCAGTACAAAAAGAAAAATATATACGCACTTCACTGTTGCACTTATTTGTGGTGAAAGCGTTTAGTGGCCTATTTCAGTACAAAAAGAAAAATATATACGCACTTCACTTCTGCAGTTATATGTGTTGAAAGCGTTTAGTGGCCTATTTCAGTACAAAAAGAAAAATATATACGCACTTCACTGTTGCAGTTATTTGTGGCAAAAGTGTTTAGTGGCCTATTTCAGTACAAAAAGAAAAAAATAGACGCACTTTACTGTTGCAGTTATTTGTGGTGAAAGCGTTTAGTCGCCTATTTCAGTACAAAAATATAAATATATTCTCAGTTCACTTCTGCAGTTATATGTGTTGAAAGCGTTTAGTGGCCTATTTTAGTACAGATAGGAGTAGCGGATAGGAGTACTCCCCTGTGTAACTTCGATGTCAGCCAGTGGCAGCTCAAGCGTGACACCTGCCGTTTGCTCAGGCCCTTTAAGGACGCCATGTTATTTGTCAGTCGCCAGGACTACGGGATGAACGACGTCATTCCACTGCTTCATGTCCTGGAACAGATGGTGGTAACAATGGCTGGTCAGGGGACAGGAGACGTGACCCAGAGATCTCACGACCACATGAGCCCTGTGGGGGCTTAACTGGAAGAGGAGGAGGACATTGGAGCACAGGCAATGTGTAGCGAAGTAGGTGGTTTTTCTACTCAGCTGACAGGAGAAGAGGAGCAGAAGCTACAGGGTGATGAGGAAGACGAGACAGAGGACCCAGACACACCATGGCAGTATGCAGTGGAGATGGAGGCAGGGAGTCCCTCCGAGTCACTTGCACAAATGGCTTGATGCATGCTCACTTGCTTGCGTAGTGACAGCCAAATTGTCACCATTCAGCAGAGGGATGACTTCTGGCTCTCCACCTTGTTGGACCCTCACTACCGGTCCAAAATGGGGGCCTTTTTTTACACCCACTGAGAGGGAGGACAAACTGAACTACTACAGAGACATCCTATGTAGTCAGTTGGCCGCTGCCTATCTGCGCTATCGTCCATCCTCTCGCAGGTCTAACTGGGGGGGCCCTCTGCACTCACGTTCCACTGCCATGGCTGCTGGGGAGGGGTGGGGTGGCAGGAGCAGTACCAGCTCCATCAGCAGCAGCCTGAGTCTACAGTCGCTGATGAGTAGCTTTCTTCAACTGCATAGTGAAAAAACGACTCACCAGCAGCAGCAGGTAGATCTGGAGCAGGACCTGAACCAGCAGGTGATGGCATACTTGGACAGCACCCTGCCAACCAACATTGAAGATCCGCTGGACTACTGGGCAGCCAAACTGGATTTGTGGCCACAACTAACAGAGTTTGTCCTGGAAAAGCTGTTCTGCCAGGCCAGTAGTGTGGCATCAGAGCGGGTGTTTAGTGCGGCGGGGGGCATAGTTACCCCAAGGAGAACTCGCCTGTCCAAAATGTGGAGAGACTGACCTTTGTCAAGATGAATCAGGCGTGGATCAGCCAGGATTTCCACCCACCAATGCCTGATGCATCTGATTAGATCATCCATGCCACCTCACCCAAACCTTGAAAAAAGATACCTGCCTCAGCTACTACTCTGATGCTGCCACCCCCATCATGCCAAGTGCTCCTTCTTTCACCCACCTTCGTCAGCGGGTACTGGTATCACCACCCACCGCCCCACTCTGTCACCGGGTCACTTTGTGGTCTCCTGATGCTGCTGCTGCCATCTCCACACTATGTCACCTTCACACTCTGTGGTCTCCTGATGCTGCTGTTGCTGCTATCTCCACACAATGTCACCTTGCCACTCTGTGGTATTCTGATGCTGCTGCCATCTGCACATTATGCCACCTTGCCACTCTGTGGTATCCATATGCTGCTGCTATCTCCACACTATGTCACCTTGCCACTCTGTGGTATCCTGATGCTGCTGCCATATCTACACTATGTCACCTTGCTACTCTGTGGTATTCTGATGCTGCTGCCATCTCCAAACTATGTCACCTTGCCACTCTGTGGTATCCTGATGCTGCTGCTGCCATCTCCACACTATGTCACCTTGCCACTCGGTGGTATCCACCTAATGCTGCTGCCATATCCACACTATGTCACCTTGCCACTATGTGGTATCCTGATGCTGCTGCTGTCATCTCCACACTATGTCACCTTGCCACTCTGTGGTCTCCTCCTGATGCTGCTGCCACCTCCACACTCTGTCATTGGGCCACTCTGTGGTCTCCCCAGCTGCCGCCACCTCCAGACTCGGTCATTGTGCCACTCGGTGGCCTCCTCATACTGCCGCCACCTACAGACTCTGTCATTGTGCCACTCGGTGGCCTTCTCCTGATGTTGCCAATTCTAGACTCTGTCATTGTGCCACTCGGTGGCCTTCTCCTGATGCTGCTGCCACCTCCAGACTCTGTTATTGTGCCATTCGGTGGCCTCCTCATACTGCTGCCACCTCCAGACTCTGTTGTTGTGCCACTTGGTGGCCTCCTCATACTGCTGCCACCTCAAGACTCTGTAATTGTGCCACTCGGTAGCCTCCTCATACTGCTGCCACCTCCAGACTCTGTTGTTGTGCCACTTGGTGGCCTCCTCATACTCCTGCCACCTCAAGACTCTGTAATTGTGCCACTCGGTAGCCTCCTCATACTGCTGACAACTCCAGACTCTGTCATTGTGCCACTCGGTGGCCTCCTGATACTGCTTCCACCTCCAGACCCTGTCATTGGGCCACTCTGTGATCTCCTCATGCTGCTTTCACCTCACCACTATGTCATAGGTCCACTCTGTGGACTTCTCATGCTGTTCCCACCCTCCCCACTTCATGACTGGGCCACTATTTTGGCTTTCAGCCTGGCTGACATCATCATTTATTTGACCTTTCTTCTGATCTGTTAGAAGGAAGGAAAAATGAGACGCACAACGGATCCTGTCTGTGTAGCAGCTGTAAGGCCTGTATGGTCCGATCAGAATTAGCTTATGATTTGGTAGCCAAAAGCAGGAGTGGGTAAAAAACACAGAAGACATGCAAATATTCCATTCATGTGTCATCTCTGTTTTAGATCCACTCCTGTTTTTTTGGCATTAGCAATACTGATGGATTATTGAGCCAATGCTGACCGAGTAAAGGTGTATGCTTCACAGACAGGATCAGTTTTTTGTGGGTTATTGTTCTGACGGATCAGAGGAAGGGCAAATTAATGAGTGACGTCAACACAAACTTAAAGCTGACACCCTCTCCACTCTGTCTGGGGGCTCTACTTGTATACGCATTTAATAGAACAGGTTCTGTAGACATCTATGTGGAATCAGCTGACGAGGGTGTAAAAGGAGTGCGCTTCTTCTTGACGCTAACATTGACCTGAAAGGCTGAGTTGATACTTCAATTATTTGGTCAGTTTTGGCCCCGTGACTGCCCAAATAAGCAAAGTATGCAATGATTCTAAGAGCGGCCCCTGTCATCGGCATGTCATACTGACTCACAGTATTATTTCACTACCACAGCAGACTCCATATGCGTGTTATTACAAGGCACAGTGTTCTACACCCCTATAAAGGCTCTTTACAGCCCGGAAATAGCAGTTTTTTAACGTAATTCGTCGCTAATAAATTTGGAACAAAGCAAATCTTTTCCTAAAATTCGGCGAACTGACCGAATCGAATTTTTGAGAAATTCTCTAATTTCTAGTCACCACCACATTTTTGTGCTAGCAGGTTTAATTCCAGTTCAATAATTCTGAATCAATAATTTAACTGGCTGTTACTATTCACTTTGTCAACAGATTGTGTCCTTACAACCAGACTGTGTCCAATCATCCCTGGCAATATTAGATTGTTTAGGGATAGATCAAGAAGAAAAATAGTAAGGCCTATTTGTCAAATACTCATTGTTGAATACAAATACACAGAATTTACTATAACAGCTCCTCTATAATCTTAGTGACGCACAGGTGAAGTTTTCTCTGATTGTAGATGTGTTCTTTACTTTTCCTCTACGTCCAGCTCAGGCCACCATGACAACCTCTCCTGGTGACTACATAGTTTGTTGATGAGACATATTTGTACCCATTGCAGCAATGCCTGGATCTTCTCTATTGAATTAACCAAGTAGATAACAACCAATTGACAAAATAAGCATTGTCAGTGGTGGCAGAGGTTGCACTAATTATTTTCATTATATATAATATAAAGTATACATATTGTGTGTGTCATATATAGGTATGTTCTCTACCTCTGTGACACTGGTACAGTAAGCAACTATATGCATGGAGGGAGGGATTAGCATTCATTCTCCCCTCTCTGTCTTAGGCCTCATGCACACGACCGTTGTGTGCATCCGTGGCTGTTGTGCCGTTTTCCGTTTTTTTTTCGCGGACCCTATGACTTTCAATGGGTCCGTGGAAAAATCGGAAAATGCACCGTTTTGCAGCCACATCCGTGATCCGTGTTTCCTGTCCGTCCAAAAAATATGACCTGTCCTATTTTTTTGACGGACAACGGTTCACGGACCCATTCAAGTCAATGGATCCGTGAAAGAACACGGATGCACACAAGATTGGCATCCGCCACCGTGATCCGTGGCCGTAGGTTACTTTTTATACAGACGGATCCGAAGATCCGTCTGCATAAAAGCTTTTTCAGAGATGAGTTTTCACTTCGTGAAAACTCAAATCCAACAGTATATTCTAACACAGAGGCGTTCCCATAGTGATGGGAACGCTTCTAGTTAGAATATACTGAGAACTGTGTACATGACTGCCCCCTGCAGCCTGGCAGGTGCTGCCAGGCAGCAGGGGGCAGGCCCCCCCCCCCCCTGTAGTTAACACATTGGTGGCCAGTGCGGCCGGGCCCCCCCCTCCCCTGTAGTTAACTCATTGGTGGCCAGTGGGCCCCCCTCCCTCCCCTGTAGTTAACTCTTTGTTGTCCAGTGCGGCCGGCCCCCCCTCCCTCCCCTGTAGTTAACTCTTTGTTGTCCAGTGCGGCCGGCCCCCCCTCCCTCCCCTGTAGTTAACTCTTTGTTGTCCAGTGCGGCCGGCCGCCCCTCCCTCCCCTGTAGTTAACTCGTTGGTGGCCAGTGGGCCCTCCCTCCCCCTCCTAATTAAAATCTCCCCCCTTATCATTGGTGGCAGCGGAGAGTACCGATCGGAGTCCCAGTTTAATCGCTGGGGCTCCGATCGGTAACCATGGCAACCAGGACGCTACTGCAGTCTCGGTTGCCATGGTTACTTAGCAATTTGTAGAAGCATTATACTTACCTGCGAGTACCTACTGGTAAGTGACAGATCATTAAGCAATGCGCCGCACAGACCTGTCACTTTCCAGTAGGAGGAGCTCCCGGCCGGACACAGAGAACGCAGCCTCGCAGGTAAGTATAATGCTTCTACAAATTGCTAAGTAACCATGGCAACCGGGACTGCAGTAGCGTCCTGGTTGCCATGGTTACCGATTGGAGCCCCAGCGATTAAACTGGGACTCCGATCGGTACTCTCCGCTGCCACCAATGATAGGGGGGGAGATTTTAATTAGGAGGGGGAGGGAGGGGGGAGGGCCCACTGGCCACCAACGAGTTAACTACAGGGGAGGGAGGGGGGCCCACTGGCCACCAATGAATTAACTACAGGGGAGGGAGGGGGGCCGGCCGCACTGGACAACAAAGAGTTAACTACAGGGGAGGGAGGGGGGCCCACTGGCCACCAATGAGTTAACTACAGGGGAGGGAGGGGGGGCCCACTGGCCACCAATGAGTTAACTACAGGGGAGGGAGGGGGGCCGGCCGCACTGGACAACAAAGAGTTAACTACAGGGGAGGGAGGGGGGCCCACTGGCCACCAATGAGTTAACTACAGGGGAGGGAGGGGGGCCCACTGGCCACCAATGAGTTAACTACAGGGGAGGGAGGGGGGCCGGCCGCACTGGACAACAAAGAGTTAACTACAGGGGAGGGAGGGGGGCCCACTGGCCACCAATGAGTTAACTACAGGGGAGGGAGGGGGGCCCACTGGCCACCAATGAGTTAACTACAGGGGAGGGAGGGGGGCCCACTGGCCACCAATGAGTTAACTACAGGGGAGGGAGGGGGGCCGGCCGCACTGGACAACAAAGAGTTAACTACAGGGGAGGGAGGGGGGGCCCACTGGCCACCAACGAGTTAACTACAGGGGAGGGAGGGGGGCCCACTGGCCACCAATGAGTTAACTACAGGGGAGGGAGGGGGGCCTGCCGCACTGGACAACAAAGAGTTAACTACAGGGGAGGGAGGGGGGCCCACTGGCCACCAATGAGTTAACTACAGGGGAGGGAGGGGGGGCCCACTGGCCACCAATGAGTTAACTACAGGGGAGGGAAGGGGGCCGGCCGCACTGGACAACAAAGAGTTAACTACAGGGGGGAGGGGGGGCCGGCCGCACTGGCCACCAATGAGTTAAAAACAGGGGGGGGCAGTCATGTACACAGTTCTTTTAGTATATTCTAACCTGAAGCGTCCCCATCACCATGGGAACGCCTGTGTGTTAGAATATACTGTCGGATTTGAGTTTCACGATCTAACTCATAACCGACAGTATATTCTAACATAGAGGCGTTCCCATGGTGATGGGGACGCTTCAAGTTAAAATATACCATCGGATTGGAGAAAACTCTGATCCGATGGTATAAAAGGGACTCCTGACTTTACATTGAAAGTCAATGGGGGACGGATCCGTTTGCAATTGCACCATATTGTGTCAACGTCAAACGGATCCGTCCCCATTGACTTGCATTGTAATTCAGGACGGATCCGTTTGGTTTCTCACGGCCAGGTGGACACCAAAACGACTGTTTTTTAATGTCCGTGGATCCTCCAAAAATCAAGGAAGACCCACGGACGAAAAAACAGTCACGGATCACGGAACCCTGTTTTGCGGACCGTGAAAAAATATGGTCGTGTGCGTGAGGCCTTAGGGAATAACTCTCTGTCGTAAGGAATGACTTTTTGTCCAGTGTGATTTGGGTCATAAGCACTCCTGCTGTTCCCATTCTCTTACATCTTTGTCGACGTGGACTATCTGTTGTTCTCCTTCTGACTGAAGCCAGGTCACAGCAGCAAGGCTAATAAGGGAGCTGGAGGCTCCTGAGCTGCAGGAGTTGTCTGGTATCAGTGCCTATTGAGGTCCCTGCATCATGGAGTTGAGGGTATTTAAGGGAAAGAGGAGAGAGCTCTCCTCCTCATATCAAGGATAGGTAAGCTCTTTGTGGAGCAGAATAGCGCTCCAAGATTAAGAAAGCTTGAGCTTCAGTGGGCCTCATAAAGGGAGAGATGGAGGGTTAGGAAGGGGTAGGTGTCAATGCTGGAGATCTAAAATATTTATATCCTTGGTTTCATTCTCTCTCTTCAGCTCTAAGTGGCAGATTATAATATAGGCACTTTTTTGACAGCCCACTGATGGGCTTCCGATGACAGTCATGAACTGATATTTTATTATGGTTATTTACTCTTATACATCCTGATACAGAACAACTAAAGCAGTCAAGGGCATATCTGATTTTTGCTTGTGTTTTTGTTACTAAAGGCTTTATCTCAGAGTAGATTTTAAAGCCAAGAATCTTGTCTTGACCAGGGTTGGCGATACAGTTGAATACTACGTTCCTCATCCTCCTAGGCTGGACCTGAAGCCTATGAGGCAGGGCACAGGTGGTCATAAAGCCTGTGGCCCATAGACTGCAGCAAGGAATGGGATAGAGGCTTTTTTTTTTTACTTCCCTCGGCCACTTGGGGAGCATATTACTGTGGGCACTATAGGAGGCATTTTTAATATTACTGGGGGCACAAAAGGGACCATGTGTAATATTGGGTTCACCATGGCTAAAATGTTATGGGGACACAATAGGGGGCATTATTATTGGGGTGGTTCTCTAGGAGGCATTGTTACTATTACTGGGGCATTGCTATTACTGCTTTATTGATCTATTCTGGAGAAACATATTACTACTGGGGCGACTTTAGGTGGTATTATTACTACTGGGGGCAGTAGAAAGGGAGCACTATAACTGTTGAGGGCACCCTGCTTGGTACAGTTTTGTATTGTACTATTATTTTCAGAGGGACTATCTGTATGGCACTTTTTTTCTCAGTATAGAATTTTTGTGGCATTGGGATGGCACAAGTATGACACTATTGAGACACTGCAAAAAACAAAATGGCTGCACACCGTTATATATACAAACAATAGAGCTAAGAAATGGGGGTCATTCTAGATAAAAGTGGTACAATACCGACTATAAATGAGTAATAGAAGCTCTTAGCACACATACGTGTCGGGCCCATCTACCAGGCGTCAAGGTGGCTTCCGCAGATGGGTCCCTATCACTAAAGATACTGCCTCACTTTGGACTTACTTAAGCCCACAATATTCAGGGCAGTGTAGGAACCAGCTACAAACGTACTCTTCTCAGAAGTCCCAGGTAGATGGGCGTGTTCAGTCTAAAAGAGGTGCTACCCTCAATATATTGCAAGAAAATTTAGACTAGAACCTTCAGAATCACAGGTGCATATCCATGAAGCAAACATAATTACAAAAAACTAAATGGCTGCACACCGTTATATATACAAACAATAGAGCTAAGAAATGAAGGTCATTCTAGATAAAAGTGGTACAATACCGACTATAAATGAGTAAATTGAGACACTATAATGGGGAGTTTGTGTTGAGAAGGTAGGGAGAATTATGGAAAAGTGAAGACTCTAAGATGTCCATGTGCAAGACTTTGCAGAGTCCAGATGTGACTAAAAGAAGTCGTCATGGTCACCTGGGCCAATTGGAGAAGATGAGGTAAGCGAATGTCTACAATTGGAGGGGACAGCACTGGATGTAACAAATATATAGTGCTGTATTCTCCTGTATATTTGGTAGCACTGAAAGACCAGGCAGCATGCTCAAGGCAGGGCTGGCATCAGGGCATATAGAGATCTCATAGCAAAAATTAGAAAGGGCCTCCTACCCACCCAGTTTCCTAGTACACGTGCGTCAATCACTCCCAGTCAATGCAGAATACAAAGCGTCACACTCCACATTTCTGATGAATGTTTTTATTTATTTTTTATTAAGCAGAAGAAATTGTAATAAAAAATGTATTTAAAAACATCAGACCTTGTCCCACCCACTTTATCAGCTTTCTATGTCAGAAAAAGTGAAACAGGTGCTTGATAAATATTACGCTCATTCTGAACATCATATTCTCAATGTATTTTATACCAGAAATATCCTATTACAAAGCTGGCTGCCTGCAGCCACCACTAGTGGGAACTCAGTTCATAGGAATTTATGCAGTTACAAATGACTGAATTAGAAGCTGCAATAATCTGTTTGTGGTGGCTGCATGAAAACAGAGTGTTTTCCTATCTGAAAGAGGTAGCCCCCACTACCCCAGGGCTCCTTGAAGATATGCCACTTGCCGATATGATGCTGTGGCCCATGTCTCACCTCCTTAACCCCCTCCTCTGTATCTTAATTACAGACATCTGGAAGACGACTGAATGTGGCAACTGGTGCTGGTCACCATACACATGCTGGGCCAATATATTGTGTTGTACTTTGGTATTTGGTTCTGTTGGGGTAGTATTTTGTGCAGAATTGTGGTATTTGGTTCTGATAGGGTAGTATTTTGTGCTTTCCTATGGTATTGCTGACCCTGCCCACTTGTGTTTGGCCCACATTTTGTCAATTTGGACCCACTTTAGGATCACTTTTAGTTTTTCCAGGGCCGCTTTAAGCTCCCAATCTGCTCTCTGTATGTCACAGACATTGCATGAAGGTTCCTGGGTATTTAAAGTGTAACTGCCGTTCTATTTTTATTTGTGTAATGTGTAGGGGCAGTGATACTGACCATTTTTGTAATATACTTTAATTACTGAAATCATACATTTCTATTAGAAAAATATCTCTAAAGTGGCCCATTTTGAGCCTTAGCAACGCTCCTCTGTCTTCTGTCTACATAACACAGTCAGTGTTGAGCAGGTCTCCACTGTTATGTAAACAGAAGACAGAGGAGCGTTGGTAAGGCTCAAAATCGGCCACTCTAGAGATATTTTTCTAATAGAAATGTATGATTTCAGTAATTTAAGTATATTACAAAAATGGTCAGGATCACTGCCCCTACACATTACAAAAATAATATTAGAATGGCAGTTACACTTTAAAGTGCTGAGTGGCATTTTGACAGCAAGCAAGGTGTCTTCCTCCAGAAAAGATATGGGAATGAGGTTTTAGTGTGTTTTTTTTTAAATAATTCAGGTTTATAGATTTCAAAATTGTCCTGGCTACTTGCGGTTCAAAATGTACAAAAATCCCAGGATTAAAGGGACACGCTCTTTGACTTTATATTGATATCAAATTTCTTTAAATAAAATATGTATTAACGTTTCAGTAAAGCATATCCCCTATATAATATAAAGAAATACCATTTTACAATTTACTTTCTGTATGAATTCCTTGTACTTTTTTTAAGATGTTTGCTTTCTGTCTGTGAATAAGCTTTATTTGCTGACTCTGCAATGCTTCTCAAGATGATCAGAGCAATCTTGTTAAAGGGTTTCTGTCACCTGAAAAATGGGTATTAAGCTGGCTGACATTAGCGATGTGCCAATGTCAGCTGAACATTACTATATTTGTGCCATCACACTGCCTAAAGCCTTTATTGAGAAAACAAACTTTTATAATATGCTAATTAGCCTCTAGGAGCAAGGGGGGGGGGCGTTGCACCTGCTCCTAGAGGCTCCGTTTGCCCACCTCTTTTCATGCCCTTCTTCTCTTGATTAACAGGGCCAGGGCAGCGCTGCTCTCCTTCCGCCGGCCGTGTCTGCAGTGTAAATCTTGCGCCGTTCAATATTCGGCGCAGGCGCAGTGAGGAAGCCAGCAGCCGCCGAGCGTCCTTTCTCACTACACTGCAGACACGGCCGGCGGGAGGAGAGCAGCGCTGCCCTGGCCCTGTCAATCAAGAGAAGAAGGGCGTGAAAAGAGGTGGGCAAATGGAGACTCTAGGAGCAGGTTCAATGCCCCCCCCCTGCTCCTAGAGGCTAATTAGCATATTATAAAAGTTTGTTTTTTCTCAATAACGGCGGCAGGCAGTGAGATGGCACTAATATAGTAATGTTCAACTGACATTAGAAGATCGCTAATGTCAGCCAGCTTAATACCCATTTTTCAGGTGACAAAAACCCTTTAAAGGACTGGAAAAAGTAGCTGCCCTTGCATTGGAGATTATTATAATTAATTGTCTGCATGTTAGTGTATCATTACGCCAGATTTACCGTGATGGGTGAGGTTAGCTGACCACATAATAAGCTGAGATTGTATGGGGTGACTGCAGAAGGAAGGGGTAACATGATAGGGCTGTCGAAAACTAGTGGCACAAGCTGTTGTACTCACTCGTCAACACTACTAAAGCATTGAATGAGTTGAAAGGTGCTCCTTATTGTCAGAAAGTAAGTCTGATGGATGGCAGCTGGAAAGGTGTTCTTCATATGGTTCTCCGTCTAACAGATTAGATTTCCTCTACTTTTATTCCATCTTTTAGTTGTAAATGTGTCTTCTGCTAATCCAGCTTCTCCTTTTAAACAGCTCCCTTATATAAAGTTCTCATCTAAATGGCCAGTTGTCACGGGGTTCCGAAGGTGCACTCGGTCCCCCATCGCCCGCAGACCTGTTGCTTAGCTTTGGGAATGAGGATCTGTGTTTGACCTCATTCCCAGGGCGGCTTTACTAGCTGGGTGGCTCCCTGCTCCTAAGTCTGCCTTGAGCGCCGAGCTGATCACTCGGTGCTCGACTGGTTGGTCTGTCGGTCATGTGACGCTGGCCACGTCACATGACCCTCACTCCCCACTATAAATACAGGCAGCCTGCTGGCTACAGGTTGCCTGTTAATTTCTAGGTTCCTGGCTATTTGTTGGACTGCTGAATACTTACCTGATCCTGTTCCTTGACCATCCTTTTGCCTGATACTCCGGTACTGCGCATCCGTCCTGGTATTGTGACCTCGGCTCCCACCTGACTACTCTCTTAGGACTCCTCTTGTACTTCTCTGCTCTCCTGGTATTTGACCCCGGCTTCTCCTGACTATTCTTTGCTTAATCCTTTGTACTTTGTAGCTTTCCTGGTATTGACTCGGTCCGTTCACGTGCTGTTGTTTGTCTGTCTGTCATCCCTGCACTTATTCCAAGTTAGGGATTGCCGTCCAGTTGTCCCCTGTCATTAGGACTCGCGAGGTAAGTAGGCAGGGCCAGGGGTAAGGGTGGAGCGCAGTGGTCACTTCCCTCCCCCCCTGTGTGTGTGTGTACGCGACCGTTACAGATTAACAGGCCCAATAACCACTGTATTATGAATCCTCTGGTGACCCTGGCTGACTATGTCTCTAATCTGACGCAGATGGTGCAGGAGTTAGGGGAAAAACTCAGCTCTTTTGAGTTAGGGCAAGGCTCTTCCACTCCTCAGGCCTCCAGTCCGCATTTTGAGCCCCAGATTAAGCTCCCAGAAACCTTTTCTGGAGACCGGAAGAAGTTTCTCTCTTTTAAGGAGAGTTGCAAACTTTACTTCCGTTTGCGCCCCGTGTCCTCTGGGCCCGAGAGTCAACGCGTGGGCATTATCATTTCCCGATTTACAGGGTGATCCCCTGGACTGGGCGTTCTCTTTACCTGCTGGTGCCAGTTGTTTATATTCTGTGGAGGGGTTCTTTCAGGCCCTAGGTACCCTCTATGATGAACCAGACAGGGCTCTAGTAGCCAAGACGGCTCTAAAGGCACTGGTTCAGGGCAATTTACCAGTGGAGGATTATTGCACCCAATTCAGAAGGTGGTGTGTCCCCTCAGGATGGAACGAACCAGCCCTGAAGAGTCAGTTCAGGTCAGGTCTGTCTGATAAATTAAAGGATCTTCTGGTCAGTTATCAACTTCCAGAGACCTTAGAGGAGATGATGACCCTTGTTGTCCGACTTGACCGACGGGTTAGAGAGAGACGACAGGAACAACAGTTCTCTTCCCAGATGGTGGTCCAGCCAGAGGCCTATCCCAGAGACAATGCTGAGGTCTCCACCGAGGAACCCATGCAGGTTGGCATGACCCGAGGGAATCTTCGCCGTATTGACTCGGTCCGTTCACGTCCTGTTGTTTGTCTGTCTGTCATCCCTGCACTTATTCCAAGTTAGGGATTGCCGTCCAGTTGTCCCCTGTCATTAGGACTCACGAGGCAAGTAGGCAGGGCCAGGGGTAAGGGTGGAGTGCAGTGGTCACTTCCCTCCCCCCCTGTGTGTGTGTGTACGCGACCGTTACAGATTAACAGGCCCAATAACCACTGTATTATGAATCCTCTGGTGACCCTGACTGACTATGTCTCTAATCTGACGCAGATGGTGCAGGAGTTAGGGGAAAAACTCAGCTCTTTTGAGTTAGGGCAAGGCTCTTCCACTCCTCAGGCCTCCAGTCCGCATTTTGAGCCCCAGATTAAGCTCCCAGAAACCTTTTCTGGAGACCGGAAGAAGTTTCTCTCTTTTAAGGAGAGTTGCAAACTTTACTTCCGTTTGCGCCCCGTGTCCTCTGGGCCCGAGAGTCAACGCGTGGGCATTATCATTTCCCGATTTACAGGGTGATCCCCTGGACTGGGCGTTCTCTTTACCTGCTGGTGCCAGTTGTTTATATTCTGTGGAGGGGTTCTTTCAGGCCCTAGGTACCCTCTATGATGAACCAGACAGGGCTCTAGTAGCCAAGACGGCTCTAAAGGCACTGGTTCAGGGCAATTTACCAGTGGAGGATTATTGCACCCAATTCAGAAGGTGGTGTGTCCCCTCAGGATGGAACGAACCAGCCCTGAAGAGTCAGTTCAGGTCAGGTCTGTCTGATAAATTAAAGGATCTTCTGGTCAGTTATCAACTTCCAGAGACCTTAGAGGAGATGATGACCCTTGTTGTCCGACTTGACCGACGGGTTAGAGAGAGACGACAGGAACAACAGTTCTCTTCCCAGATGGTGGTCCAGCCAGAGGCCTATCCCAGAGACAATGCTGAGGTCTCCACCGAGGAACCCATGCAGGTTGGCATGACCCGAGGGAATCTTCGCCGTATTGACTCGGTCCGTTCACGTCCTGTTGTTTGTCTGTCTGTCATCCCTGCACTTATTCCAAGTTAGGGATTGCCGTCCAGTTGTCCCCTGTCATTAGGACTCGCGAGGCAAGTAGGCAGGGCCAGGGGTAAGGGTGGAGTGCAGTGGTCACTTCCCTCCCCCCCTGTGTGTGTGTGTACGCGACCGTTACAGATTAACAGGCCCAATAACCACTGTATTATGAATCCTCTGGTGACCCTGACTGACTATGTCTCTAATCTGACGCAGATGGTGCAGGAGTTAGGGGAAAAACTCAGCTCTTTTGAGTTAGGGCAAGGCTCTTCCACTCCTCAGGCCTCCAGTCCGCATTTTGAGCCCCAGATTAAGCTCCCAGAAACCTTTTCTGGAGACCGGAAGAAGTTTCTCTCTTTTAAGGAGAGTTGCAAACTTTACTTCCGTTTGCGCCCCGTGTCCTCTGGGCCCGAGAGTCAACGCGTGGGCATTATCATTTCCCGATTTACAGGGTGATCCCCAGGACTGGGCGTTCTCTTTACCTGCTGGCGCCAGTTGTTTATATTCTGTGGAGGGGTTCTTTCAGGCCCTAGGTACCCTCTATGATGAACCAGACAGGGCTCTAGTAGCTGAGACGGCTCTAAAGGCACTGGTTCAGGGCAATTTACCAGCGGAGGATTATTGCACCCAATTCAGAAGGTGGTGTGTCCCCTCAGGATGGAACGAACCAGCCCTGAAGAGTCAGTTCAGGTCAGGTCTGTCTGATAAATTAAAGGATCTTCTGGTCAGTTATCAACTTCCAGAGACCTTAGAGGAGATGATGACCCTTGTTGTCCGACTTGACCGACGGGTTAGAGAGAGACGACAGGAACAACAGTTCTCTTCCCAGATGGTGGTCCAGCCAGAGGCCTATCCCAGAGACAATGCTGAGGTCTCCACCGAGGAACCCATGCAGGTTGGCATGACCCGAGGGAATCTTCGCCGCAGACGTGGAGAATGCTTTTACTGTGGAGATTCTGACCATTGGATCAACCAGTGTCCTAAGAAGGTCCTCTCTGTCAAGTCTCCTAAGGCAAGGCAACCTAAAGACCAGGTACACCCTGAATTTTCTAACTGTAAGCTTTCGGTACCCATTACGATTTCTCTGGGAGTAGATAAATGGCCGGGTAAGGCCTTTATTGATTCTGGCTCAGCGGCTAGCTTTATTGACTCTGAGTATGCTGTAAGATTGGGTATTCCTATGTTTGCCTTACCAACTCCTATCGATGTCATGGCTATTGATGCTACTCCTCTTATTGGTGGTACGGTGAGCTTATGTACCTCAGAGATTTCTCTAACCGTGGGTGTGTGCCACTCAGAGAGATGTTCGCTTCTAGTCCTGGAGAACCTACCTGCTGAGGTGGTACTAGGGTTGCCTTGGCTCCGACTACATAACCCTACTATAGATTGGTCCAATGGGGAGTTGGTGAGATGGGGGCCTAAGTGTGACTCGTGCCTGTCAGTGGTACAGGCTGGGGTCTCAGTAAAGTCTGATACTTTACCCTCTGTTGTTATAGAATATTCTGATGTATTCTCATCACCAACCCCGGAGGTTCTACCCCCCCATAGACCTTATGATTGTACCATAGAGCTAGTAGAGGGGGTCAAGTTTCCTAAAGGACGAATTTATAATCTTTCTATGGCCGAACGCAAGGCCATGGAAGATTATATTAAGGAGAGCCTTGGTAAAGGGCATATTAGACCTTCTGTCTCTCCTATGGGGGCGGGGTTTTTCTTCGTTAAGAAAAAAGATGGTGGTCTTAGGCCATGTATCGATTACCGGAGATTAAATAAAATCACTGTCCAGAATAGATACTCCCTCCCATTGATTCCGGATTTATTTAACCAGGTCCTGGGGGCAACCTGGTTTTCCAAGATTGACCTGAAAGGGGCATACAATCTAATCCGAATCAAGGAGGGAGACGAATGGAAGACGGCGTTCAATACTCCGGTAGGACACTTTGAATATCAGGTGATGCCTTTTGGACTCAGCAATGCCCCAGCTGTGTTCCAAAACTTCATGAATGACATTCTTAGGCTACTTTCACACTAGCGTTCGGAGCGGATCCGTCTGATGTTTCATCAGACGGATCCGCTCCGATAATGCAGACGTTTGCATCCGTTCAGAACGGATCCGTCTGCATTATTACTTAGAAAATTTTCTAAGTCTGAAAGTAGCCTGAGCGGATCCGTTCAGACTTTACATTGAAAGTCAATGGGGAACGGATCCGCTTGAAGATTGAGCCATATAGTGTCATCTTCAAGCAGATCCATCCCCATTGACTTACATTGTAAGTGTGGACGGATCCGCTTGCCTCCGCACGGCCAGGCGGACACCCGAACGCTGCAAGCAGCGTTCAGGTGTCCGCTCACTGAGCGGAGCGGAGGCTGAACGCTGGCAGGCGGATGCATTCTCAGTGGATCCGCCTCCACTGAGAATGCATTGGGGCCAGACGGATGCGTTCGGGGCCGCTCGTGAGCCCCTTCAAACGGTGCGCACGAGCGGACACCCGAACGCTAGTGTGAAAGTAGCCTTAGGGAGTTCTTAGGTAAATTTGTTATTGTCTATCTTGATGACATTTTGATATTCTCTCCTGACTTCGAATCCCATGTGTCTCATGTTAGACAAGTATTAGAGGTGTTGAGGGAGAATCAGCTATCCGCTAAACAAGAGAAATGTGTCTTTGGTGTGCAGGAGATTCTGTTTCTAGGGCATGTTCTGACTCCTCAAGCCTTCAAGATGGATCCTGGTAAGGTACTAGCAATTAAGGAATGGGTAAGACCTTCATCCTTAAAGGCCTTACAACGGTTCTTAGGTTTCGCCAATTACTATCGTAAATTTATTATGAATTTTTCCGTAATTGCTAAACCGTTGACCGACCTTACTAAGAAAGGGGCGGATTTGGAGAATTGGTCTACTGAGGCCATTTCTTCATTTGAAAAATTAAAAAAGGCATTCAGTAGCGCTCCCATTCTGATCCAGCCTGATCAGGAGAAACATTTTATTGTGGAGGTGGATGCGTCCGAGGACGGCGCAGGAGCAGTTCTTTCACAAGGTCCTGCTAGCCTCACTAATCTGAGACCATGTGCCTTCTTCTCCAGGAAATTCTCTCCCACGGAGAGAAACTACGACATAGGGAATAGGGAGCTGCTGGCCATTAAATGGGCATTTGAGGAGTGGAGGCATTTTCTGGAGGGGGCAAGGCATTGTGTAACTGTTGTCACTTACCATAAAAACCTTATGTTTCTCGAGTCTGCTAAGAGGTTGAATCCCCGTCAAGCCAGATGGGCTCAGTTTTTTACTCGTTTTGATTTTTCCATCACGTTCAGGCCGGGAAGTAAAAATGTGAAGGCGGACGCATTATCTCGGAGCTTCCAGGCTTTTCAACCTACTGAGGTACCACCTGAACCCATCCTACCAGCAAAAATCGTCTTAGCAGCTCTTACCCAGGATATCTCGGCTCGCATTAGGTCGGAACAACATCTGGCACCGGTATCCACCCCAACAGATAAGTTGTTTGTTCCCGTACAATTTCGTCTCCAGCTGTTGGGTGAGTGTCACGATTCTGCCTTTTGTGGACATCCGGGTGTTGAGGGCACTAAGGATCTGGTTTCTAGATCTTATTGGTGGCCCACTCTAACTAGGGATGTCAAGTCCTATGTGTCAGCCTGTGAGGTTTTTGCCAGGTCCAAGACACCTAGGACTCGCCCTGCTGGTAACCTACGACCCCTACCCATTCCCAGTAGACCCTGGTCCCATATCTCGATGGACTTTATAACTGACCTACCGCCGGCGGAGGGTAAGACTGTAGTGTGGGTAGTGGTGGATAGGTTTAGCAAGATGGTCCATTTCATTCCCCTGTCTAAACTCCCGAATGCCAAAACCCTGGCGTCTATTTTTGTGAAAGAAATTGTTCGATTGCATGGTATCCCGGAAAATATTGTTTCTGACAGGGGTGTGCAGTTTGTGTCCAAATTCTGGAGGGCCTTCTGTCAAAAATGTAAAATTTCATTGTTTTTTTCCTCTGCCTACCACCCTGAGAGTAATGGGCAGACTGAACGCCTTAATCAGTCTGTCGAACAATTCTTGAGGTCGTATGTTGCTGATGACCAGCAATTATGGGTGAAATTTCTTCCATTGGCTGAATTTGCTTTGAATAACCGTGTCAATTCTTCCGCTGGGGTCTCCCCTTTCTTTTGTAACCATGGTTTTCATCCCCGTTTTCATTCTGGGTCGTCCGTCTCCTCTTCTAACCCTGAAGCGGATAAACTCTCCTCCGAACTGTGCACAGTTTGGGCCCGGGTTCAATCGAACCTAGAAAAGGCTCAATGTTCTCAGAAACTCAAGGCCGATAGGAGACGTTCAAGGGGGGTAAACTTTCAGGTTGGGGATAAAGTATGGTTGTCCTCCAAGAATCTATCTCTCAAGGTAACTTCTAAAAAATTTGCTCCTCGTTTTATTGGACCATATAAGATCACGGAAGTGATTAACCCGGTATCTTTTAGGTTGGAGCTGCCCGAGTCATTCCACATTCATAATGTGTTCCATAAATCTCTGCTTAAAAAATATTTTGAACCGGTAGTACCATCAAAAGCCTCGCCTCCGCCGGTTCTTGTTAATGATGCTGTCGAGTATGTGGTGTCTAAAATAGTGGATGTCCGGAAGGTGCGTAATTCCTTGCAGTACCTGATTCACTGGAAGGGGTATGGACCTGAAGAGAGATCTTGGGTACCTGCCAGGGAGGTTCATGCTCCTAGACTTGTTCGTAAATTTCATTTAGAACACCCTGAAAAGCCATCGCCTGAAGTCTTGGGTCCGGTGGCCCCTCGTAAAAGGGGGGGTACTGTCACGGGGTTCCGAAGGTGCACTCGGTCCCCCATCGCCCGCAGACCTGTTGCTTAGCTTTGGGAATGAGGATCTGTGTTTGACCTCATTCCCAGGGCGGCTTTACTAGCTGGGTGGCTCCCTGCTCCTAAGTCTGCCTTGAGCGCCGAGCTGATCACTCGGTGCTCGACTGGTTGGTCTGTCGGTCATGTGACGCTGGCCACGTCACATGACCCTCACTCCCCACTATAAATACAGGCAGCCTGCTGGCTACAGGTTGCCTGTTAATTTCTAGGTTCCTGGCTATTTGTTGGACTGCTGATTACTTACCTGATCCTGTTCCTTGACCATCCTTTTGCCTGATCCTCCGGTACTGCGCATCCGTCCTGGTATTGTGACCTCGGCTCCCACCTGACTACTCTCTTAGGACTCCTCTTGTACTTCTATGCTCTCCTGGTATTTGACCCCGGCTTCTCCTGACCATTCTTTGCTTAATCCTTTGTACTTTGTAGCTTTCCTGGTATTGACTCGGTCCGTTCACGTCCTGTTGTTTGTCTGTCTGTCATCCCTGCACTTATTCCAAGTTAGGGATTGCCGTCCAGTTGTCCCCTGTCATTAGGACTCGTGAGGCAAGTAGGCAGGGCCAGGGGTAAGGGTGGAGCGCAGTGGTCACTTCCCTCCCCCCCTGTGTGTGTGTGTACGCGACCGTTACACCAGTCTTTGTGAATGGATGAAACTGTTATTCTCTACTCTGGCTAAGATGATCTTTAATGGTGGACTTCCCTCCATTAAAGGTGTTTTCTAAAAAACGGCAGGGAGCATTAATAAATAAAGATTAAAAAAAAACTTCTTACCTTTAGATTTCCTGCAACTCCAGCACCACGTCCCCACTGGTTCATCAGTATCACATTCCTCATTCCTATAATTCACTGCCTTCGTGGGAGAGGTCGTGGACGCAGAGAGGGGAGAGGGCCACGGGGGGGGGGCTATGAGAATAGTGGTCCACGTGGCTCTTACGATAATAGTGGTGTCTGTTTTTTAGACCAAGGAATACCCTATTATCTGCGAAACCGCAACCAGACTGCATCACCCACGATTCCAAGTCAAAGCAGTGCGGGCAGGTATTGAATCTGTCCTCACGTAAACTGGAACAGGCAGAAATGGCAATCCTGGGCAAAGGGCTGTCATTCGTGCCTACTTCCTTTTTCAATTTATTTAGTTGGATCAAGGACCTGAGTTTGTTTGCCAGGAAACTCAAATGGCACAAGCACTATGCCTTGATCAACAGACGAGAGAGTAAAGAACTAGGCATTTCATCGGATATTCTACAGGATGTCAAACTACTGTTCAGTCTGAGTGATTGTACTATGCAGGAGGGTAAGGGACCCTTTACCACTTTAAAAAAACAGAAGTGTAAGAATGCCACCAGTTGGGGATCCTTCCTGCATTGATGTGTTTTTGAATCAGGTATCGCAGGATTTGGAGCAGATGACTCTGGAGAAACCCAGATTCAACTGCTCTAAAGACGAATATAAGGCTTTAGAGCATCTGGCGTGTGACGGGACCATCACGATTAAATCCTCTGATAAAGGGGGGAACGTGGTGGTTCTGGACACGCCGGACTATAAAAAGCTCTGCCTTGACCTACTGAGGGACACTGAAACTTATGAAAAACTCAGAGTTGATCCTACTGCTGGCTATCAAGCTACTTTAAAAACCATTCTTTGTGAGGCCAAATCATCTGGTCTAATTTCAGGAGATGAGTTTGAGTTCCTGTATAAGAAATATCCGACTACCCCGACCTTCTATAGTCTCCCGAAGGTGCATAAGGGAACAACACCCCTTAAAGGTAGACCAATAGTGGCCGGAGTTAACAGCCTAGGACAAAATGTAGGGATTTATCTGGACCACATTTTGGCCCCTTTTGTGAAGACTCTACCGTCTTACATAAGGGACACAAGTGACCTTCTGGGTCGACTGGAGGGTGTCTGCATCGATGGGGATACTTGGCTTGCCTCTATCGATGTGGAGGCGCTATATTCCTCTATCCCACACCATCTGGGATTACGAGCTGCAGAGACCTTCCTGCTGACCAGGGGCCGACAACACTATGCCCACAATGATTTTGTCATGAAACTTTTGGAATTTATTTTGACATCTAATTATTTCCTCTTTGATGGTGTCTTCTACCACCAGCTCAGGGGCACGGCGATGGGGAGTCCCTGTGCCCCATCGTATGCTAACTTGTTCCTGGGCTGGTGGGAAGAGACAATTGTGTTCGGTGAATCACTGGCCCATGTCGTCACTAATGTGGGGACATGGGTCAGATTCATCGACGATGTCTTTCTATTGTGGAATGGAGAGGCAGGTCAACTGCAGCATTTTGTTGAAACTCTCAACATTAATGATGTGGGGCTACGATTCACGTTTGAGGTCCAAAAGGACTCCCTTTCCTTTCTGGATGTCGTCATAATGAGAGGGAGACAGGGCGAACTCCAAACTAAAACATATAGAAAGCCCACATCTACTAATGCCCTCCTCAATTGGAACAGTCATCACCCCCTTCCCCTCAAAAGGGGCATTCCAACAGGGCAGTACCTGCGAATGAGGAGGAACTGCTCCACAATGACAGAGTTTAAACAACAGGCGGATGATTTACGCTCAAGATTCAGGGAAAAGGGTTATCCTGATTCTACCCTTAGAACAGCATTCCAGAAGGCCTGTTCAAAAAAATCGAACAGAGCTGTTACATCCCAACAAGATTGTCAAGGAGGACAAACAGATTTGCCTAATCGGTACCTATGATGGGGCTGCCAAAGAGGTGCGTGAGGTGCTATCTAAACACTGGAATATCCTTTTGCTTGACCCAGACATTAGGAATATCGTTGCACCTAGGGCCAACATCACGTACCGTAGGGCGCGATCTATACGTGACCGCCTAGTGCACAGCCACTTCGACGAGATCAAGAACCGGACAGGTGGATGGCTGAAACCACCTGCGGGGTGCTTTCGTTGCAGTGGCTGCGTGGCATGCCCCTACATTAATAAAGGTAGTGAATACCAAAGTAATGTCACGGGCAAAATCTATTCCATCAAGGGATTTATAAATTGCAGATCCAAGGGGGTCATTTATAGAGTGACATGTCATTGTGGTATGGAATACGTGGGTAAAACCACTCGAGAGTTTCGACGGAGGGTGGGGGAACATCTTGGAGACATCAGGCACAAAAGAGACACTCCATTGGCCAAGCATATTGAAATTAGCCATAATGGTGATTATAGAGGTATCACCTTTATGGGCATTGAAGTAATCCCTCCCTGGAAAAGGGGTGGTAACTGGGATAGGAGGATATTGCAGCGTGAGACATGGTGGATATTTGAACTTAAGACCACCAATCCCACAGGCCTCAATGAGCAGCTCTCTTTCAGCTGTTTCATTGATGAATCTAGGTCTACTTATTGACTTAAACCTTGGGTAGCTGTCTACACAATACACGCAGCTTTGCTATTGCTATTTTTGTTTATATATAGCCCTATACCAGATTAGTCCCTTTCTAGGGTAATTTATATTCATCATTCATCCTTTATATGGATTACACTATGCCCAATGTATATAAGCTATATATACTATACTAGCTATACATTATACCATCATTTTGTGTCTAGTTCCGTTTTGGATTTACAGTCTTTTCAGCCCACTATCTAGGCTGTCAAACTGGGATAACTGTATCCATTATGTCCATATTTTGTTATGTTCCCTGCCCCCCCCTCTTTGCATTTATCCTCCTTCCATGCCCCTCTCTCTCTGTGTTTGGGCACCCTATGAGGGGTGTCCTTAAGTACAGTTCATTATGCATCATCCCTACTAACTTTGATTTTCTACTGTGAGTATGTTTCTCTTTTAATCTGTCACTAAATATCCTAGGTAGCGCCTCCTGTGACCATATGGAGTGACGCACCTCTAATAGGCTATACTAGCCGTATTTAGGTTGTTTATGGTGAGTGGAATGAGCCCACCCCCACATCGCTATGAGCATATCCTGATATCCATTACCCCTTCCCTTTACTGTTGGACCTGTCAGATACATTGTAGACGGGCTCAACAGTAGATGGGATTGCTTCACCGCCGCATCCGATCATGTGACTCTTGGGAGTGACGCGACGTTACACGTCGGGCGTCACGTGATTGATCATGTGCGGCAGGTGGGAGGGGCTTATATGACGCACGAGGCTTAAAAAGGACGCCAGCGCTAGTCACTCGCTCCCACTGCCATGCGCAGGAGAGGTGCGGACCGAGGACGCAGGCTGACTACATGGGCAAGTTAAGTACATCCAGTTACATTCTATGGATCGTCTTAGTTAACTGCCGCAACCTATGATTTAGGATACAACAGGCGTATACTGCGTTGTTTTTGTCTGCCTGTGCTCCGGGTAATTACATTCTGGTCCCCTGATGATCTGACATCGGTCAGTGAAACGCGTAGGGACGCTTTTCTTTAGTTTTGTTTTGTTTACATGTACTTCTCTTGTCTGCCTGCCCTAATGAGTGACTGGTCTTTTTGCTTCTGACGAAGCTGGGCAGTCAATGGATAGGTCTGAGGGCCATCTAGGGGCAGTCAGAGAGGGTTTAGTTCTATAGTTAGGATATAGGGACATATTGAGGGGCTGAGTCCCAGCATCTGTCTCCCTCTCATATCTCTATCCCTATTATTTCCTAACTCACCCTCTGAGTGAACCAGTGTACACACCGCCTGGCTCATTTATTATTTTCCCTACCAGTTCACTTCTGGTTGGCAGATGTTACCTCCTAGTGAGGTGTTATATATATGTATTCTTTATCGTTGGGCCTACTATTTTAATGGTATTTAATAAATATAAGTTTTAAGGCACTCCAGTACTCAAATTACTTTAATCCTTATTTTTGGGCGCCATTTATATCTATTTTGTTTGACCAGCATTCATCTTGGTTGTGTTCTTTTATCCTATGATTCACTGCCTCAGCAATCAGCAAGACTGCTGAGGTCAAGGACTGGCTGCAGCGCTCAAGTGAAAACTGTCTGTGAGAAGGGTTTTTCCCTTTACTACCCCCTGCCAAGTTTTTAAAAATCTCATAAAAACTTTTAACTCATAATTTCCTAACAAGATGCATAAAAATATAAAAGGATGCGCTAAGCAAAGCAATCACTGTGGCTGCACATCTGGTTGTTCATTTGTTTTTTTTTGTTTTTTTAAATTTATCTTTATTTTATTTTTAGAAAACACATAAAATTAGTACATAGACCAATGTCAATCACATTAGTGTATATAATATAACAGTATATAACATAACCATCACATCCATGTATATAATATAGGAATCATAGACATCATTATAACCCCCCCCATTGGCTGTCGTTCCCCTGAGTTCATTCAAAGAAAAAAACATTAGCTATTTATTTCTACGTGGTTCTGCGTGCAACTCTCTGATTCCTTTCCATATCCTCATATATTTTGATTTGTTGAAGGTATAAACCCCACTCCCTTGACGAGGGCTGGGAGGCAGAGCCCCAGTGCCTGACCAATATAGCTTTCGCAACCATCAATCCTCTCATCCAGATCCGTCTAACCTGCGGGGGGACTTCCGTTTCTGAACCATAATCTCCAAAGATCACTATCAAGATCCCCGGGTTATAGTTCATTAAGGATTCCTTTTGTAGGGCAGAGAAAACCTCATCCCAGTATTGTCTTATTTTACTACAGCTCCAAAGCAAATGGACATAGCTCGCATTCACATATCCACATTTAGGACAACAACAGTCCCGGTCCCTATTTTGAGGGAATTTTCCTTGGGTTTTGGGCGTATAATACAGTCTATGAAGGATCTTAAATTGAATTAGTCTGTGATCACTGGAAACTGTCGCCTTTCTCACATTCCTATAGATAGTGGGCCACTGTAAAGGAGGGCAATTCAACTCTTGCTCCCATTTACTTGGGCTTTTAAAAGGTGTGACAGTAGCCAGTGCCATTCGGAGTTTAGCATATAATCTAGATAATTTCACCTTCTGGTCCTTCTGAGCGTCACAGTAATCAAAAAATATATTCTCTTGTGGAAAAATACGGCCCCTATTCCTAGAAGCTTCAAATAAATGTTTCAAACGTGCATACATAAATACCTCTAATGGTGAACTATCATTGAAACCAAATTCCGAAAGTGATTTAAAATGTCCTAAATGGAATAGGTGAGACACCCTATTGATACTATTACGTGACCAATAACCAAATTCTGTAATTTTGAAAAATTCCTCCAGCACCCTGTTCCCCCACAATGGGGTGAGAACAAACGGGCCGGGGGCTTTAAGGAACTCCTTCAGCCTATTCCACACCCTCTGTATTGAGAAAGGGATCAACAAGGGTTTCCTCATTCCCATAGATCCAGTTTCCAAACATGAAAAAATATTCCCTATTGGTGTATCAATGACTTTATTCAAATACCGTGAAAGTAAACTCTCTTTCCAATTACAACACCGCTGAATCTGTGCACAAAAATAATATCCTTGAAAAAAGGGTAGTGACAGTCCACCATCTACCTCCGACAACCATAGATATCTCTGCTTTATACGCACCCTCTTCCTGCCCCAAATTAGGTCATTAATCAAGGTCTCCAATCTATGAAAGAAGATATCATCAATCCAAACAGGGGAAGCACAGATCGGAAACAGAACCATAGGCAAAATAATCATCCTGATCAGTGCAATTCGATCTGTCTGTGCCAGTATCAGTTTCCGCCAAGCACCGACTTTGGTCCTGACTTTATCCAAAGCTGGGGCCAGATTGAGCTCATAAAACCTACTTATAGGAACCCCGATCTTAACACCGAAGTAATCTAAGGTATCGTTAGGAGCCAAAACACAAACTCGGCTCCCCACATCTACAGCTTTCCGGTTCAGCGGGAGGAGCGATGACTTTGCCTTATTGATCAAATAGCCTGATAATTTACCATAATGTTCTATTACCTCTATAACATAGGGGAGGATTTTCCAACCCTGGTCCAGAAACAGAATCACATCGTCTGCATATAGGCTAATCTTATCGCTCACTCCCGCCACCCCGAAACCATCTATACTATTCTCTAAACGGATCCGACAAGCCAACGGTTCTATAAAGAGTGCGAAGAGGAGAGGAGACAGGGGACAACCCTGTCTCATCCCTCTCCGCATCATAACAGGAGAAGTACCAATACCATTGATATTAATATATGCAACCGGGTGTTCATATAGCATTTGAGTCCTTTCCAAAATAGATTTCCCAAGGCCAAAATGAGACATCGTTGCCCACAAAAAAGTCCACTCCATCCTGTCAAACGCCTTTGCGGCGTCTAATGACAGGATGGAGTGGTCCACACTACCCCCAACAGACAAATTCAGATAGACCCTATATATACTCAACTGTAACTGGCGGCCCGGGATAAAGCCCGTCTCGTCAGGGTGTACCAGATCAGCTATAACCCTCTTCAGGCGACCAGCCAGAATTTTTGCAAAGATCTTATAGTCCGTATTTAGGAGCGATATAGGTCTATATGACCCCACATCGCATGGATCCTTATCCTTCTTCAAGACCAAGACAATCACTGCCTCTCTAAATGATGGTGGTAAAGAGCCAAGTGCGCAGGATTCATTAAAGACCCGAAGAAGGATAGGGAGGAGGGACTTGGCATGGTACCTATAGATTTCGAACGGCAATCCATCTGGGCCGGGAGATGAACTATACTTTAGGGACGGGAGAATCGCTTGGAGTTCCTCCAAAAGAATGGGGGAGTCCAGCATTTCTCTATCTTGGATAGATACCTGGGGGAGCGCCAATTGTTGAAGGTATTGATCCATTTGTTAATCTGGGGCAATTCAGCATTCACATAATAAAATTCTGGGTCTATGTTACATCTGTATATTTCTTGGAAGGAGATCCCATTAAAGTAAATTAAAGTAAAGTAAAGTATTTCTGATGGGATCTCCTCCTGTTTTTGTGAATAAATGTATGAATGTGACTCACAACATCATTATGTGAATGATTCTTTGGGCTGAAGAAACCTGGTTCCAAAGATCCATTCTGATTCAAGATGAGCAACCAAACGTGGAAACCTATTGAGCAGTGAAGACTATTGCGCTGGTTGACCACTAAAGTTTACATTTAGGATGAAGAGTATACATTCTGGAAAGTATATAGCAATATAAATGTAACATGGACCCAAGCCATTTTCCAGTATCAGTCTGTATATATGCATTACTTGGTACTGCAGTATGTCTGTGGCTAAGGTAAAGCTATATAAACTTATGGGTCTCCAGTTAGGATAGGAAGAGTTGCTCATCAGGTTAAATATTTTTTGAAAATCTTGTGATGGAATATACAAGTTGCATTTTTTTTTACTGGAGCTAACACCAGAATGGAAGTTTTTTTTTCTGATCTCAAGATTAGTAAATGTATTGTCCTAGTACTATTTTATCTTTCATCCTGTCTTCAGTGACGTTTAGTGTTCTTCACATATAAACCATACAGTCTCACAATCAGTGCTGGCTTGTTGTCAGACATCACAAACCAAGATCATGCCCCGCATTAAACTATGAGGATAGTGGAAATAAAATGGATGGTTGAAGCATGTGTTGAAGTAATCACGGATAGTCTTTCAACTTTTAGTACCCCATGTAAACCTAAAAATGAAGTTGGTATACTTATGTGATCAGCTTAGGTGGACATTTTTATGCTTAGGTTTTTCCTTTCAGCTAAATCTCTAATTTTGAAATCAAGGTGTAATCTTCTCTGGTTCCATGAAATCCTAAATTGGAGAAGCCATTAAAAGAGTTAAAGTTGTTGGAAACCATTATTACGTTTATGTGTTCAACTTGGTCAGTTTTTGGAAAAGGCAAAACATTGTTCTCATTGAAAAAAGTTGAAAGGTTCAAATCATCTTACTTAAAAATACTTCTCCCTATTCTCGCTAGTGGGGATAACTTCACTGCTTCCAGCCACCTGCTGCATCAGGTGGCAAAGGCGTAGTTAAAGGGCAACTAAACCCAGTATCCAAATAAAAGAACAACCAACAAAACCTATGTGTCTTCCTTATTTGCTCTTCTTTCGTAACATATCACAATTGTAGACAATGAAAAATACAATAGAAAGCAGTGCATTTTTCTCCCAGGTTGCCCCCATGTCCTCTCCTTCCTCTGATGCTAGTGCATGTGAGCTGGAAAGTTTAGAAGGAAGGGGCTGGGTTTAGTGTGGATACTTTCTTTGTCTACACAGTCAGAGTGGCAATTTTGTTGGAAGGAATCTTTTAGTTATAATACAAAATAGATTTGGTATATATGGTGACAGTCATAATGCCTCTAGTACTACCTGTAGTATATACATAGTACCACCCACAGAACATACAGCAAATCTAGCCAGTTATGCAGTGAAAACTCCTCCTTTCATTGCATACGTGTGCATATTTGCTTTTAGCAGGTTTGGAAAGCTGCATTTATTGTATATACTCACTGTTGTCTTGATACCATATTTATGGATATAGGGGCACATTTATTAAGACTAGCATTTTTTACGCCGGTCTTAATAAGCCCCTTTAGCTGGCAGTGGATCGCAGAAGTTATGTAGCGGCGCAGGTTTCTACATAACTTCAGCGTATCCACCGCCAATTCTACATGTAAGACAGCTTCTCCTGCCATGCCCCCTTTTAGACCTGGTGGGGAAGAAGTCGCAGATTCTGTTGCAATATGGTGTGCCCCATAATCTGTGCCAGATATACACCAAAAAAGTGGTTTATATCTGTTCGTAAATTACCTCCATAGTTTATACAAAATGTATGTACCAACTGTGTCCTCCATTATATTTTTGCAGAGGTTGTTACCCAGCTTTACCAGACTGCTGAATTTCAAATTTGCCTAATTATGTAGAGATAAATCCCTTCATATAGCTAGACCAACTTGCCGTTCAGGGTTCTGGAAAAGGTGGGTGACAGGAGTGTAGAGCTGCAATGATTACAAGAGATTATATTGCCCTGATACCATATGATAAATTCACACAATATATCAGGGCAGCATTGTATTTTATATAACCAAAATGCCCCCATTGCCACCCCACAGCTTTACCAGACTGCTGAATGGCGGATCAGTCTATTTATGAATTGGTAAATACCCAGTATTGTAGAGTACATATCTGGATTTGCTATACAGGAGCCTGAAAGAGCTGAGTAAGCATTCCAGTGACCAATCATCCATGATGTAGCATAGCTAGATATATTTGTAATTCAGGGTCCAGGGAAAGCTGGGTAACACATTATGTGGAGCTACAGTATATTAGGGACTGCTAAATACTAACTCACCCTCAATAAATCCTTCTCCTCACTCCCAAATAGTGCCATAGCTAGGTAGATTAGCCTTTCAAGCTCTCGAGGAAGCTGGGTTAAATCCATGTGGAACTGTAATAGACTGCAGAATTCTAAATCTATCAAGATAAATCCCTCTCCCCACTCAAATATATACAAATATAGCCCAGACAAGGGTTTGTAGCAACAGTCAGTGAGAGAAAATGCCTGTTCTGGCAGAAGCCTTTCCCATCTGTCAGATTTTATTTTCTTTGGTCGTCATTGCTAAAGTGTCCAACATTAAATGTATACACATGAAGTACACATTAAACGGCTGCCACAGATATGTGTCATTCAGTGGCTCCATTATCATAGGGTTTCATTTAAAAAAAATTATATATTAAAAGTGGGACAAAAACATGATGTGAACAGCCCACAATGGGTATCGCTAGAGCAGCATTCCACAGGCTTTACACTCAAGGTCTAGTATGGACAGGATGACAGTGTAATATGGAGATTTTCCTAATGCCTGTGTGCTTAGTACAACTAATCTTAACCTATGATCTGGATGCTGGTAAACTGTCTGGTACGTGGCATCAATAAAACAGTCTAATTTGATCTAATTCAGTGCAAAGGGGACTAAATGGCAATTGATCATATTCTCAATCGCAAATTTTCCATGCAAATAGTTTTTCAGCTGAAAAACAAGGCAGATTCTGCTCATTTGCATGTCAAAACTGTATAGAAAGGTTATTGAATATTATGTTAGGACAATCAGAAAACTTTTGTCACCTTAATGATATTGATCTAGGTGCACAGGTCCACCCAAGCCATCCAACAGATCTGAAGTAACTTTGAGGCTTACTGGTTCTCAGTCAGATGAGAGCTGGTTTGGAATATCACATAGTGCACAAGGCCGCCATTGTAAGGTATGCTGACTAAGCCTGTTATCTGTCTCATGGATAGATAGATAGATAGATAGATAGATAGATGGCTTGCACATACCTGGCTTTTGGCATATAGCCTTTGTGTGTTTGTCTATTGTATGTCGTAGATAATAGGAGTCCAAGATGCATCCATCTATTCTCTTAAAGCTGTTTCCAAACCATTTTGATGGGGTTTCCTTCAATTTCTAAAATTTTTTGTGAACAAGACACCCTCTTCTCTTCCGAGCCCGTGTTATAATTTACAGGACGAGCTAGAAGAGTCATTAAGCGAGAAGACTGTCTGAAATATGATGGGCTCCAACAAATGCAATTTGACCTGTGACTACTATTCTAGGGATTTCAAAGCTGACCTAGACCTGTAATTCACTTAGTTGGCATGGTAGACATCCCTGGAATTACTGAGAATTCAATATGCATGACATGGATATGGTTCACAGATACTTCTTTTAGCTTTTAATTTATATATAACTTGTCAAATTTATTATAATTCCATTACTGATATTTTTCAGTTCCCAGTCTATTGGCTGGCTATACAATGCCCATATTTTATTCAAAAATAAAAAATATATGTTTCCTTTACAAGTTAGTATTGTCGCCATTATTCTGATTTGGACCAGTTGCAAGCAACCAGCAATGGCACCCCAAATGATTATGTATATTAGTTCACTGAAGGTAGAGTTTGAGGTTGTGTCTAAATTGTATTATGACCACCATGTAGATCAGAGGTCTCCAACCTGTGGCTTTCTAACTTTTGTGAAACTACACCTCAGGCATGGAGTTGTAGTTTCAAAGGAGCTGAAGAGCTACAGGTTGAGGATCACTGCTATATATAGATTTGTTTCCTGCCCTGGTCCATCAGATAGTAGATGGTAATTTTCTTTTCTTTTTTTATTGGGTCTTTACTGAGGAACCTTCATAGTCATGCTAGTCAGATTATGAGGGTATTCTTAACCCTTTTCTGACCCTGCAATTTTCTCTTTTTATTTCAATTTTTTTATTTTTACTACCTCTTTTCTTGGAGCCATAACTTTTTATTTTTCTACTCACATAGCCATATGCGGTGAAATTTTTTGTGGGCAATTTGTACTTTCTGATGGCACCATTTTATATTTCATATGGGTTTTGTTTTTATGGCATTCCCTATTCGGTAAAACTGACCTGGTACCTTAATTCTTGGGTCAGTACGATTACCACATTTTTATAGTTTTTCTTGGCTCCGGGAGGAAGCCCCGTGACTATTCCTGAGCAGGCGCCATCTTTAAAGTCCATGTACGGCAGAGGTTTAGAAGGAGTTAAACTCGACATTTTTGTGTAAAGGGGTTGTGCAGTTGTTCTATCCTACCCAATTTGACATCGGTGTGGAGACACAACTGCACACTAGTTAAGGTAGTTGCTGATGGCCATGCTCAGATGTCAGATTGTGTGTGAGAGTACTCATGCACAATCTCGTTAATTAATTTGCAGACAGCTAGATGAGTGAATTATTCTACACTTCATCTGCTTTATATGAACTTTACACTTTATGGCAAAACAGTGAATAAAAATGGGAATTCAAAAAAGGCAGCTGTGTTGCAAAAATTTCTGAAAATGTATTCCATGCATTAAATGGCGTTGTTGTGCATGGATTTGTGCAAACCAGATAAATAGGGACAGTTACATAATTTTCTTCAACCAATCTTCCTCATGTGAATACCTCCGGTGACAGAGGTCCTAAATTTAACACTGGTCACTTACTGTTTTTTGGACAATCATTTTCCTAAAGATCTCTAGAGAGCAGCTCCATCGGGTCCTGAGTGGTGGAGTCCACTCAGTGTACTCATATTCAGTAGCTCTGAACCCCTGATTTGCATAATATGGGAAGAAAGCTGTCAATCATCTACAGAATGGCAGGTTGGGTGCAACTCATGAATATATGGACTCAGGTCCTGCTGGAGCCTTTCAGTGCTCGCTAATTTTAAAAAGCGGTTGGCCAAACAATTGTAAGCGACCCTCCATTATAATAAGATAGGGAAGCATAACACTGGTGATAGATTCCCTTTGGCCTCTGTGAGACAGTGTGTTACCTGTAGACAGAGGCCTGGAGGCTCTGTCTGTGTGGTCTCAGCTGGGCAAGGCTGAGGGACCACAAGGCTGGGAGATAGCCTGGAGTTGGGGGACGCAGCGACACCTGGGAGGGTCGCAGGGCCATAGTCAGGCAGACTACTGAGCCCCAATCCCCCACAAGAAACAGTGAACTGGAGACAGTGGGCATACTGTGCTCTGTACAGCCAGGAGGCTGTGGGACATTGGCTGACAAAGCCGCACGAGTTCACAGGGTGTGAACTGTAACTTAGGTGAGTCAGGAAACTCTGTGTTAGTTAGAGCCTGGACGGGCGAGTGTTTATTATTTTGTCATTTTGTTGTTGCTGGTGTTGCACAATAAATGCACTGTTTGGACATTATATCCGTGTCTGGTGAAGTAACCTGTGAGAATGACCCCCGGAGAAGAGCTAACCCCCCACACCTCATACACACAAACATATCTGTTTTGTGGTCTGCAAACCACAAATCAGCAAAATACGGATATCATCTGTGTGCAATCTGCATTTTTCTCAGTCCCATTAATAAAAATGAATATTCTTGTCAGCAAAACGGACAAAAATAGGACATGCTCTATAATTTGCAGGATAGACATATGGATTAGTGTTGATCGAGCACCAAAGTGCTCGGGTGTTCGAGTAGAACACTTTGGGACAGAGCACCCGAGCACAATGGAAATCAATGGGAGAACCCAAGCATTAAACCAGGCACTCCCTGCTCTGAAGATGGGAGGGTGTCGGGTTCATAGGAAAAGGTCAGAAATTGATGGAAACACCACTGAAATGGTTCAGGAACAGCATGGGGAGGATGTCTGGATGCATCTTGGACTCCCAGGTTGCTGCTGGGAATGATGTTGTCCAAGTAGTACGCCACTTTTACAGACTGACAATAATACGCACCAAACCGAAGCTAAAATCGATTTTAGAGGAAAAATTTTTAGGAAACATTCCTTCCTGTATATAAAGTGCAAGTGCTGCCAAAAATTACAAGGAAGAGGCACTCCAATACAACCTGTTTCTCACATAAAGGAGGGCCTCATTCACATTGTGGTACAATTGTTCAGGTAGTGGGACTCCTACACTCATAAAGCCTATGCACTAAGTGAAAGGGCTGCCAACAATTACAAGGAACTGGCACTACAATACACCCTTTATTACACATAAAGGAGGGCATCATACACACCCTTGAAAAATTATGATGGCCTGCTGGTGACCCTCAAAAACATTAGGGGCGAGGGCCTGCTGCTGATCTGACCATCTAAAAAATTAGGGGTGAGGGTCTGCTGCTGAGCTGACAATCAAAAACATTAGGGGTGAGCGCCTGCTGCTTATATGACCATCTAAATAATTAGGGGTGAGGGTCTGCTGCTGATCTGACCATCTAAAAAATTAGGGGTGAGGGTCTGCTGCTGATCTGACCATCTAAAACATTAGGGGTGAGGGTCTGCTGCTGATCTGACCATCTAAAACATTAGGGGTGAGGGTCTGCTGCTGATCTGACCATCTAAAGCATTAGGGGTGAGGGTCTGCTGCTGATCTGACCATCTAAATCATTAGGGGTGAGGATCTGCTGCTGAGCTGACCATCTAAAACATTACGGGTGAGGGTCTGTTGCTGAGCTGACCATCTAAAAAATTAGGGGTGAAGGTCTGCTGCTGAGCTGACCATCTAAAAAAAATAGGGGTGAGGGTCTGCTGCTGATCTGACCATCTAAAACATTAGGGGTTAGGGTCTGCTGCTGATCAGACCATCTAAAAAATTAGGGGTGAGGGTCTGCTGCTGAGCTGACCAGCTAAAAAAATCAGGGGTGAGGGTCTGATGCTGATCTGACCATCTAAAACATTAAGGATGAGGGTCTGCTGCTGAGCTATCTAAAACATTAGGGGCGAGGGCCTGTTGCTGAGCTGACCATCTAAAAAAATTGTGGTGAAGGTCTGCTGCTGATCTGAAATAAACATTAATAAGGAAGGTGCACTACTGTGGATGCAAACAAACAAGTCTGACTAAACCCTCAAACTGGTGTTAAAATTGCGAATTTAGCCAATATATCCTTATATAAGGACATATCTGAGCCTGAGCACCACGCCAAGGTATCTCAAGTAGCTCGAGACCTAACTCTAACCTACCTGTGCCATATGGGCAATACCAGTCCAGGAGTCAGTGGCTGAATTACAGAAGCGTAAGGTCCGACTCACAGCAAACTCTCAGTTACCTCCAGCATGCAGCCATGCTTGCAGTGGGAGGAGGGAGGAGGCTGTGAGTCCCACCCAAGACTGACTGATAAGGCCCAGACCTCACAGGTTCACCTAAATGTTGCCTGTGGATGAAAATCTGGCACATTTAAATATGGAGTTTACAGGGAGTGCAGAATTATTAGGCAAGTTGTATTTTTGAGGATTAATTTTATTATTGAACAACAACCATGTTCTCAATGAACCCAAAAAACTCATTAATATCAAAGCTGAATATTTTTGGAAGTAGTTTTTAGTTTGTTTTTAGTTTTAGCTATTTTAGGGGGATATCTGTGTGTGCAGGTGACTATTACTGTGCATAATTATTAGGCAACTTAACAAAAAACAAATATATACCCATTTCAATTATTTATTTTTACCAGTGAAACCAATATAACATCTCAACATTCACAAATATACATTTCTGACATTCAAAAACAAAACAAAAACTAATCAGTGACCAATATAGCCACCTTTCTTTGCAAGGACACTCAAAAGCCTGCCATCCATGGATTCTGTCAGTGTTTTGATCGGTTCACCATCAACATTGTGTGCAGCAGCAACCACAGCCTCCCAGACACTGTTCAGAGAGGTGTACTGTTTTCCCTCCTTGTAAATCTCACATTTGATGATGGACCACAGGTTCTCAATGGGGTTCAGATCAGGTGAACAAGGATGCCATGTCATTAGATTTTCTTCTTTTATACCCTTTCTTGCTAGCCACGCTGTGGAGTACTTGGAAGCGTGTGATGGAGCATTGTCCTGCATGAAAATCATGTTTTTCTTGAAGGATGCAGACTTCTTCCTGTACCACTGCTTGAAGAAGGTGTCTTCCAGAAACTGGCAGTAGGACTGGGAGTTGAGCTTGACTCCATCCTCAACCCGAAAAGGCCCCACAAGCTCATCTTTGATGATACCAGCCCAAACCAGTACTCCACCTCCACCTTGCTGGCGTCTGAGTCGGACTGGAGCTCTCTGCCCTTTACCAATCCAGCCACGGGCCCATCCATCTGGCCCATCAAGACTCACTCTCATTTCATCAGTCCATAAAACCTTAGAAAAATCAGTCTTGAGATATTTCTCGGCCCAGTCTTGGCGTTTCAGCTTGTGTGTCTTGTTCAGTGGTGGTCGTCTTTCAGCCTTTCTTACCTTGGCCATGTCTCTGAGTATTGCACACCTTGTGCTTTTGGGCACTCCAGTGATGTTGCAGCTCTGAAATATGGCCAAACTGGTGGCAAGTGGCATCTTGGCAGCTGCACGCTTGACTTTTCTCAGTTCATGGGCAGTTATTTTGCGCCTTGGTTTTTCCACACGCTTCTTGCGACCCTGTTGACTATTTTGAATGAAACGCTTGATTGTTCGATGATCACGCTTCAGAAGCTTTGCAATTTTAAGAGTGCTGCATCCCTCTGCAAGATATCTCACTATTTTTGACTTTTCTGAGCCTGTCAAGTCCTTCTTTTGACCCATTTTGCCAAAGGAAAGGAAGTTGCCTAATAATTATGCACACCTGATATAGGGTGTTGATGTCATTAGACCACACCCCTTCTCATTACAGAGATGCACATCACCTAATATGCTTAATTGGTAGTAGGCTTTCGAGCCTATACAGCTTGGAGTAAGACAACATGCATAAAGAGGATGATGTGGTCAAAATACTGATTTGCCTAATAATTCTGCACACAGTGTATATACCTCCAAACATATCTATATACAAACTACAAACCGGATTCCAAAAAAGTTGGGACACTAAACAAATTGTGAATAAAAACTGAATGCAATGATGTGGAGATGGCAAATGTCAATATTTTATTTGTAATAGAACGTAGATGACAGATCAAACGTTTAATCCGAGTAAATGTATCATTTTAAAGGAAAAATACGTTGATTCCAATTTTCACGGTGTCAACAAATCCCCAAAAAGTTGGGACGAGTAGCAATAAGAGGCTGGAAAAAGTAAATTTGAGCATAACGAAGAGCTGGAAGACCAATTAACACTAATTCGGTCAATTGGCAACATGATTGGGTATAAAAAGATCTTCTCAGAGTGGCAGTGCCTCTCAGAAGCCAAGATGGGTAGAGGATCACTAATTCCCACAATGTTGCGCAGAAAGATAGTGGAGCAATATCAGAAAGGTGTTACCCAGCGAAAAATTGCAAAGACTTTGCATCTATCATCATCAACTGTGCATAACATCATCCGAAGATTCAGAGAATCTGGAACAATCTCTGTGCGTAAGGGTCAAAGCCGTAAAACCATACTGGATGCCTATGATCTCCGGGCCCTTAAACGACACTGCACCACAAACAGGAATGCTACTGTAAAGGAAATCCCAGAATGGGCTCAGGAATATTTCCAGAAACCATTGTCAGTGAACACAATCCACCGTGCCATCCGCCGTTGCCAGCTGAAACTCTACAGTGCAAAGAAGAAGCCATTTCTAAGCAAGATCCACAAGCTCAGGCGTTTTCACTGGGCCAGGGATCATTTAAAATGGAGTGTGGCAAAATGGAAGACTGTTCTGTGGTCAGACGATTCACGATTCGAAGTTCTTTTTGGAAATCTGGGACGCCATGTCATCCGGACCAAAGAGGACAAGGACAACCCAAGTTGTTATCAACGCTCAGTTCAGAAGCCTGCATCTCTGATGGTATGGGGTTGCATGAGTGCGTGTGGCATGGGCAGCTTGCATGTCTGGAAAGGCACCATCAATGCAGAAAAATATATTCAGGTTCTAGACCAACATATGCTCCCATCCAGACGTCATCTCTTTCAGGGAACACCCTGCATTTTTCAACAAGATAATGCCAGACCACATTCTGCATCAATCACAACATCATGGCTGCGTAGGAGAAGGATCCGGGTACTGAAATGGCCAGTCTGCAGTCCAGATCTATCACCTATAGAGAACATTTGGCGCATCATAAAGAGGAAGGTGCAACAAAGAAGGCCCAAGACGATTGAACAGTTAGAGGCCTGTATTAGACAAGAATGGGAGAGCATTCCTATTTCTAAACTTGAGAAACTGGTCTCCTCGGTCCCCAGACGTCTGTTGAGTGTTGTAAGAAGAAGGGGAGATGCCACACAGTGGTGAAAATGGCCTTGTCCCAACTTTTTGGGGATTTGTTGACACCATGAAATTCTGATTCAACATATTTTCCCCTTAAAATGGTACATTTTCTCAGTTTAAACTTTTGTTCCGTGATTTATGTTCTATTCTGAATAAAATATTAGAAGTTGGCACCTCCACATCATTGCATTCAGTTTTTATTCACTATTTGTATAGTGTCCCAACTTTTTTGGAATCCGGTTTGTACAAAAAATGGCGTGGTGTCAAAAGACAGGGGAGCAGATCCTGCACTTGTGGCCCATTGCTAATGGTAATCCCCAGGAAAAATGCATACAGTAGAGGATGCAATTGCAAGTGCTGCTGCAGCGTTGCCAGACCAGCGGCAGCTGTAGATGACTTTCGGAAATGGGCACACACGTGGCGCACCTTCACAAGTAGCTTAGGCAAATTGGGGTAGGTTTTGAAAAACCGCTGAACCACTAAGTTGAACACGTAGGGCTAGGCATGATATGTGTGTGAGCTTGCCGAGCTCCAAAGCCCCCACCAAGTTACGGCCATTATCAGACACAACCATGCCTGGTTCTAGGTTGAGTGGCGAGAGCCACAGCTCAGTCTGGTCCCTTATACCCTGCCACAGCTCTGCGGCGGTGTGCTGTTTGTCACCTAAACATATTAGTTTCAGCTCGGCCTGTTGCCGCTTCCCCACTGCAGTGCTACATTGCTTCCAGCTACCGACTGATGACTGACTGGTGCTGCAAGATGATTATTCAGAGGTGGAAGTGGAGAAGGAGATGGAGGAGGAGAAGGGGGGTTGAAGCCACTAATGTAGGTGGTGGCGGAAATCCTGACGGAAGTAGGGCCCGCAATCCTTGGCGTCGGTAGCACCTGTGCCATCCCAGGGTACGACTCACTCCTGGCCTCCGCAACATTCACCCAGTGTGCCGTCAGGGAAATGTAGCGTCCCTGGCCACAAGCACTTGTCCATGTGTCAGTCCTTAAGTGGACCTTTCCAATAACTGCGTTGGTCAGGGCACAGGTGATGTTACGGGACACATGATGGTGTAAGGCGGGGATGGCACACTGGGAAAAATATTGGCGGCTGGGGACTGAGTAACAAAGGACGGCCGCCGCCGTCAGGCGGCAGAAAGCCTCAGTGTCCACAAGCCTAAATGGCAACATTTCCACGGTCAGCAATTTGGAAAGGTACGCATTTAGTGCTATGGCCTGTGGGTGGGTGGCTGGGTACTTGCGCTTTCGTTCAAAGGCCTGGGGTATGGACATCTGTACGCTGCGCCGGGACACAGTAGATGTGCTAGCTGATGGTGCTTGCAAAAGTCCAGGTGCAGGGTGGGAGGCATCTGGGCCTGCGTCTTGGACAGGGGATTGGCCAGCACGTAACACAGGGAAGAGGAGGCAGTGGTGTGACCTTCAGACACTGAATGTGGACCCAGGCGTTCGGCCCCCTTTTAGGGTGCTTTGATGCCATGTGGTGGATCATGCTGGTGGTGGTGAGGTTGCTAGTGTTCACGACCCTGCTCATTTTGGTACGGCACAGGTTGCAAATGACAATTCTTTTATCGTCCGCACTTTCCTCAAAAAAACTCCAAACTACTGAACACCTACCCCTTGCCGCAAGGGGGTGCTGCGGGGAACAGTTGCGGGCATGTTTGGTGTGGCCCGCGTTTTGCCACCCCACTGCCTCTTCCAGCCTGTTGCGGTGCTGCGGATCCCTCCCCCTCTGTACTGCTGTCCTCGCTCGGCTTGCCACCTTCCCAGGTTGGGTCAGTGATTTTATCGTCCACTTCCTAATTCTGGTCATCCACCTGACTTGTTGACCTAACAAGAACCTCACTTATTGACAACTGTGTCTCATCCTCAACCTCTTAAGACACTAATTGCTGTTGACTTATTGGCAACTGTGTCTAATCATCATCATCCACATCGTGAAACACTAATTGCTGTTCCCCACCGTCATCTTCTTGTGACTGTGGATGTTTAAGAGTTTGGGCCTCAGTGCACATGATCTCCTCATGTCCCTCTTCAAGCGGGCTTGGCGAGAGGCCCAAATCAAGGAATGGCGATGAAAAGAGCTCCTCGGAATATCTGAGTGTGGGATCACTTGTTTGCCAAGACTCTCCATGGTGGGAGGAAGGAGGATCAGGGTGAGGATTCTGTTGACCAGACTCTTGGCTACTGAGACTGGACTTGGTGGAAGACAGGGTGGTGCTTAACCGACTGGAAGCTTTATCTGCTGCAATCCAACCGACCACCTGGTCGCACTGGTCTGACTTCGAGAGCGTTGTCCTACGCCGCCCTGCAAACTGGGACATGAAGTTAGGTATCGTGGATGAGTGTGTTTCTTGTGCTCTGGCAGCAGGAACACCACGGCCACGGCCTCTGCGTGCACCATCAGCAGCATGGCCACTTCCCCGTCCCTTACTGCTCGCCTTCTTCATTTTAAATAGTATATATGCTTGCAAGTATGTTACACGTACAGTAGCGTAGGTTTTGTAAGTGTATGCGCAAATAAATGAAACTGAAACCAGCGGCTAATAAAAAATTACAGGGAATGTCACTGATATTTATGATGCGCAAACATTATACGGGATATGTAGCGCAGGTAATGTCCCTGTCACCAGTGGTGAAAAAATGTAACTGAATGTCACTGATATTTATGATGCGCAAACGTTATACAGGAGATGTAGCGCAGGTAATGTCGCTGTCACCAGCAGCTAACGTTATACAGGAGATGTAGCGCAGGTAATGTCGCTACTGTCACCAGCAGCTTACCTTATACAGGAGATGTAGCGCAGGTAATGTTGCTGTCACCAGCAGCTAATAAAAAATTATAGTGAATGTCACAGCTATTTGGGAAGCGCAAATGTTATACAGGAGATGTAGTGCAGGTAATGTCGCTGCTGTTGTAGCGGTCAGAGGAGGGAGAGACCGCAAAGCAGGATTCAAGTACAGTACAGCGGACAAGGAGACTGAAGCAAAAACCGGCTTTATTTAAGAAGCAGATGCAACTGCCGGAAAATCTGAGTAACAATACAGTACCACCGCACCAGAGGCACAATGGGTCAGAGACAGGAATAATATTAACAAGTGAACATAAATCAACAACAATGGCAATGGAGTTTTGCATATACACAGAATGAGCTAAACAGTAAGCAGTCAGCTTGCAAGCTACTCTCACTACCAATTTCCTATCTAGCCCTGCTACCCAGGGGATGCTTCTACAGCGCACTGACTAAGTCCCTGACTATAACCCAGTGTTTCCCAACCAGTGTGTCTCCAACTGTTGCAAAACTACAACTCCCAGCATGCTGGCAGGAAGGATCCGGCTTGTACTGGTCTCTACACACGGTCCCACTCCTCTGGAACACACAGTGAACTGAAGTCCTCTGTGTGCAGCTCCACAGCTGTCAGGAAAATCTCAGCTAATATAGCCTCCTGCTGCTACAGTCTTTTACTGTTATCTCTCAGCAGTCCATCTCTCCCTGTTATCTCAGCAAGATCCCCAGCAACTTCTGGAACAGCCCAGGAAAAACTTCTTAACTCTTTCTTAGCCTCTGGCCAGCACAACTCAGGTTCCTGTTTAGTCACAGTGGCTTCTGGTGGCCGGAGGGAAACATGACAGTCTGCATAGATGCTGGAAATGCTGCTGGTTGATTCAGGGCTGCCTCTTACATGCCTCCCCACTTAAAGGTGGCCGTCCTTGGACTCGCTATATACAGGGAGTGCAGAATTATTAGGCAAGTTGTATTTTTGAGGATTAATTTTATTATTGAACAACAACCATGTTCTCAATGAACCCAAAAAACTCATTAATATCAAAGCTGAATATTTTTGGAAGTAGTTTTTAGTTTTAGCTATTTTAGGGGGATATCTGTGTGTGCAGGTGACTATTACTGTGCATAATTATTAGGCAACTTAACAAAAAACAAATATATACCCATTTCAATTATTTATTTTTACCAGTGAAGCCAATATAACATCTCAACATTCACAAATATACATTTCTGACATTCAAAAACAAAACAAAAACAAATCAGTGACCAATATAGCCACCTTTCTTTGCAAGGACACTCAAAAGCCTGCCATCCATGGATTCTGTCAGTGTTTTGATCTGTTCACCATCAACATTGCGTGCAACAGCAACCACAGCCTCCCAGACACTGTTCAGAGAGGTGTACTGTTTTCCCTCCTTGTGAGGCTACTTTCACACTAGCGTTCGGGGCTCCGCTTGTGAGTTCCGTTTGAAGGCTCTCACAAGCGGCCCTGAACGGATCCGTACTGCCCCAATGCATTCTGAGTGGATGCGGATCCGCTCAGAATGCATCAGTTTGGCACCGTTTGGCCTCCGCTCCGCTCAGCAGGCGGACACCCGAACGCAGCTTGCAGCGTTTTCGTGTCCGCCTGGCCGTGCGGAGCCAAACGGATCCGTCCAGACTTACAATGCAAGTCAATGGGGACGGATCCGTTTGACATTGACACAATATGGTGCAATTTCAAACGGATCCGTCCCCCATTGACTTTCAATGTAAAGTCAGGATTATACCATCAGATCGGAGTTTTCTCCAATCCGATGGTATATTTTAACTTGAAGCGTCCCCATCACCATGGGAACGCCTCTATGTTAGAATATACCATCGGATTTGAGTTACATCGTGAAACTCAAATCCGACAGTATATTCTAACACAGAGGCGTTCCCATGGTGATGGGGACGCTTCAAGTTAGAATATACTGAGAACTGTGTACATGACTGCCCCCTGCTGCCTGGCAGGTGCTGCCAGGCAGCAGGGGGCAGACCCCCCCCTCCTGTATTTAACTTATTGGTGGCCAGTGCGGGCCCCCCCCTCCCTCCCCAGTATTAATTGTAAGCAGTGCGGCCCCCCCTCCCTCTATATTCATCGGTGGCCAGTGTGGATATTAAATATGACCAGTGCGGTCTCCCCCTCCCTCCCTCCCCAGTATTAAATATGAGCAGTGCGGTCTCCCCCTCCCTCCCTCCCCAGTATTAAATATGAGCAGTGCGGCCTCCCCCTCCCTCTATTCATTGGTGGCCAGTGCGGATTCAAAGTATTGTGATCAGTGCGGCCTCTCCTCTCGACCCCCCCCCCCCATCATTGGTGGCAGCGGAGAGTACCGATCGGAGTCCCAGTTTAAATCGCTGGGGCTCCGATCGGTTACCATGGCAGCCAAGACGCTATTGCAGTCTTGGCTGCCATGGTTACTTAGCAACAAATAGCAGCATTATATTTACCTGAAGAGCTGCGATCTATGTGACCGGCCGGGAGCTCCTCCTACTGGTAAGTGACAGGTCTATAGGCAATGCGCCGCACAGACCTGTCACTTTACCAGTAGGAGGAGCTCCCGGCCGGTCACATAGATCGCAGCTCTTCAGGTAAGTATAATGATTCTATTTGTTGCTAAGTAACCATGGCAGCCAAGACTGCAATAGCGTCTTGGCTGCCATGGTAACCGATCGGAGCCCCAGCGATTTAAACTGGGACTCCGATCGGTACTCTCCGCTGCCACCAATGATGGGGGGGGGGGGAGAGGAGAGGCCGCACTGATCACAATACTTTGAATCCGCACTGGCCACCAATGAATAGAGGGAGGGGGAGGCCGCACTGCTCATATTTAATACTGGGGAGGGAGGGGGAGACCGCACTGCTCATATTTAATACTGGGGAGGGAGGGAGGGGGAGACCGCACTGGTCATATTTAATATCCGCACTGGCCACCGATGAATATAGAGGGAGGGGGGCCGCACTGGTTACAATTAATACTGGGGAGGGGGGGCCGCACTGGCCACCAATAAGTTAAATACAGGAGGGGGATGGGGGTCTGCCCCCTGCTGCCTGGCAGCATCTGCCAGGCAGCAGGGGGCAGTCATGTACACAGTTCTCAGTATATTCTAACTTGAAGCGTCCCCATCACCATGGGAACGCTTCTGTGTTTAGAATATACTGTCGGATCTGAGTTTTCCAAAGTGAAAAATCAGATCTGAAATAAACAGTTATGCAAACGGATCCGTTCTAAACGGATGCAAGCGTTTGCATTATAGGAGCGGATCCGTCTGATGAAACATCAGACGGACCCGCTCCGAACGCTAGTGTGAAGGTAGCCTAAATCTCACATTTGATGATGGACCACAGGTTCTCAATGGGGTTCAGATCAGGTGAACAAGGAGGCCATGTCATTAGATTTTCTTCTTTTATACCCTTTCTTGCCAGCCACGCTGTGGAGTACTTGGACGCGTGTGATGGAGCATTGTCCTGCATGAAAATCATGTTTTTCTTGAAGGATGCAGACTTCTTCCTGTACCACTGCTTGAAGAAGGTGTCTTCCAGAAACTGGCAGTAGGACTGGGAGTTGAGCTTGACTCCATCCTCAACCCGAAAAGGCCCCACAAGCTCATCTTTGATGATACCAGCCCAAACCAGTACTCCACCTCCACCTTGCTGGCGTCTGAGTCGGACTGGAGCTCTCTGCCCTTTACCAATCCAGCCACGGGCCCATCCATCTGGCCCATCAAGACTCACTCTCATTTCATCAGTCCATAAAACCTTAGAAAAATCAGTCTTGAGATATTTCTTGGCCCAGTCTTGACGTTTCAGCTTGTGTGTCTTGTTCAGTGGTGGTCGTCTTTCAGCCTTTCTTACCTTGGCCATGTCTCTGAGTATTGCACACCTTGTGCTTTTGGGCACTCCAGTGATGTTGCAGCTCTGAAATATGGCCAAAATGTTGGCAAGTGGCATCTTGGCAGCTGCACGCTTGACTTTTCTCAGTTCATGGGCAGTTATTTTGCGCCTTGGTTTTTCCACACGCTTCTTGCGACCCTGTTGACTATTTTGAATAAAACGCTTGATTGTTCGATGATCACGCTTCAGAAGCTTTGCAATTTTAAGAGTGCTGCATCCCTCTGCAAGATATCTCACTATTTTTGACTTTTCTGAGCCTGTCAAGTCCTTCTTTTGACCCATTTTGCCAAAGGAAAGGAAGTTGCCTAATAATTATGCACACCTGATATAGGGTGTTGATGTCATTAGACCACACCCCTTCTCATTACAGAGATGCACATCACCTAATATGCTTAATTGGTAGTAGGCTTTCGAGCCTATACAGCTTGGAGTAAGACAACATGCATAAAGAGGATGATGTGGTCAAAATACTCATTTGCCTAATAATTCTGCACGCAGTGTAGCCCATGGAAAACAAAGGGGTTAATGAAACATTTAAATGGCAGTACAACATTGTCCACAATACCTACAGGCAGACCAAATTAAATCATCAGCAGCGTACCTGTTTGGTGGAACCCCTGCAGTAGACCTACTGGATCTCCGGAGGTCTTGACTATCTGCTAGGACCTGACTTTCTCCACTGGGAGTTGTTAACCTGGGCTCTTCCATTACAGCAGGAGATCTGGGTGTGGTCGCGGGTTCCTCCTCACTGCGAGACGGTAGTGGTTCTGTAGCAGGAGCCTCATCATAATGATTCAATAGTCAGAGGCTATAAATTCCTGTTTCTGGTCTTTAGTTTAAAATATAACTTTTATTCTTTCTTTTCTAAACAATACACAAACCACAAAAAAACAAAAAGTGAGAATTTAAAAATACATATGGAGGGCTACTGTATAGGGGCTAGATGTATAGTGTGTCACTGCTTCGTTAGTAAATCAGGAGGATATTATGTGCATATCCACCTGAAGATAGTGTGTGGTCTGTTTCATTGTAGTTTCTTATGTCTGCAATGTCATTCAACACCAACCACTCTATCACCTAGACCACAGTCTATTAGCTAATTAACCTTCGGGGAGTGCTCTTTACGATTTGTATTTTAGACATTTCTAGGAGTCCCCCGGTCATAAGCTACTGGCACCTCGATTTCTATCTATACTGCTCCTATCATATGATCATATGTGCTCGGCGTCTGCAGGTCGCCGTGCTAATGTTCAATTGTTTGCCCTGCCATAATTTTTAAAAAACATTAAAGACGCAGCTCCCCCGACATGTTTCACCGCTATAAGCGACGTCTTCAGGGGCATCAATGAGTATGTAGACCAGATACTGAGACCTTTTGTCACCACCTTACCTTCCTATATTAGGGATACAAAAGACCTTCTCTTGAAAATAAATGATATGACAATGATGCCAAACACCATCTTGGCAAGCTTGGATCTGAATCCCTATACAGTAACATACAACACTCACTAGGCCTAAATGCAGTTAAAAAATTTCTTAGCACTAAAAGTAGTAATTTTCACCAACACAATCACTTAGTTTTATCTATGTTAGAATTTGTTTTAGAGCACAATTATTTTATTTTTCAGGGACAATTTTACAAACAGATTAATGGGACCGCTATGGGGACATCTTGTGCCCCTACTTATGCAAATTTATTTTTAGGCTGGTGGGATAATAACACAGTATTCACAGAGGGGATGTCGTCATATACCTGCCACATTATATTTTGGGGCAGGTATATAGACGACATACTCATCCTTTGGGATGGTGGACAATCACTTTTTAGGGAATTCACCCAAGCCTTAAATGACAACAACATAGGAATGAGATACACGTATGAAATACAGGAGAGAGAGATAGTCTTTCTGGATCTAAAAATTAAAATTATGGAAAATGGACATCTGAATACTGAGGTATATAGAAAACCAACCTCTACGAACAGTTACCTGCATTGTCGAGCTGGCATCCACCACCACTCCAGAGGGGAATACCCACGGGTCAATATTTGAGGGCTCAGAGAAATTGCTCTGATGAGGCAACTTTCGCAAGAGAGAGTGGACACCTTCTTGAGAGGTTCAAGAGGAGTGGCTATCCCACAGCCCCCTTAAAAAGGGCCTATAATAGAGCTAAAACCACAAATAGAGAAGATCTACTTAAAACAATTCCAACTAAAAAGAATGAGATTATTCGATGTATAGGGACCTTTGATGGCTACAATCGAGAAATATATCATATACTGGAAAGACATTGGCATATTATCCAGACAGATAGAGATCTAAAAACAGTACTTACCGTGAACCCTAGTGTAACATATAGGAGAGGCCCAAACTTGAAAGATCAATTAGTGCATAGTCACCTGAGGGAGAAAGGAACAGTAAATACCTCAATTAGAGAAAAATATCGTGGTTCAACACCTTGTGGAGATTGTTCCTTTTGCAAATATATCCCCCGGATTAAAAAATTTATAAATCCTGATGACAGGAAAGAATATGAGATCAGACAACTGATCACATGTAAAACACAAGGAGTGATATATATAGCATCTTGCCCATGTCCTAGACTATATGTGGGTAAAGCCACACAGGAATTGAGACGCTGTATTTCGGGCCATTTAAGCTCAATGGAGACGGGCAAAGATACACCGATCGCAAGACATATCAAATACGTACATGATAATAAAACATCAGTCCTGCGTTTCTGGGGAATTGAGAAGCTAAGCCTGGGCCCCAGAGGAGGCAATCTTGACAAGAGGCTCCTACAGAGTGAAGCACGATGGATTCAAAGACTCAATACCATGAGTCCAAATGGCTTAAATGAAGGATTCTCCTTTACAGCATTTATATAATAGCCACTGGGGAGAAGGTTTCCCTAGGACCTATCTATTGGGTTACAGTGTAACTGATTATGTTCTTCTCTCTCTATTCAAAGAAAATAAAATCAAAAATACTACTAACAAGTAGCAAAAGCTAAAGTGTTCAGGAAAATATAGGGCACCAATATCCAGATCTGTGATGAAGAATAGACATATAATCTATGATAGTGACAACAGAGACATCTAGAATCAGCATATATATATAAAAAAAATAGAAGTCTAAGCATTGGCATGATATGATGCAAGTATGTAGAAATTTCCTAAGTCCCAGCGCAGGCGCTGTCGATGCCTTATTCCTAGGAGTGGGCTAGTGACAGAGTCTGGTTATCAGGATAATTGAATGCATCCCATAATGTTATATATACATATATAAACTCTCAGAGTTATGGCGTATACATTGAGAAAATTTTATTTCCCTCTGCCTATATGTATCTAAGCCTCCTACATCATCCAAAAAATCCGGAGTTTTAGCGCATGCGCCTGTGATATTTCAACTTAAGACTAATTCTAAGTTTCCAACTAAAGTGGACTAACTATGCAGATGGGGATAACGAACCTCTCATGTCCCAGTGAACCATCCAAGTCCCAGTGCATGCTGTATGAATTCCGGCACTATTAATTATAGAGAGAGCATTTACGTGTCGGCACAAGTAGAGATCTTGAAGACCCAACGCATGCGCTCCTAACACTTTGGAACTCAGATCCTTCTAAGTTCCTAACGCATGCATACTGGAAGTACCTGAGGGGATCCAGAAATCTCTAAGTTGCAGCGCAGGCGCGTTGAATAGTTGGAACCGAAAAAATCTAAGCGTTTGATGCCTGTGCGTATTCAATCTCTGTTTTTTTGGTCTAAGTCCGAACACATGCGCATTGATTGTATTGGCTGGGATTCCGAAGTTTCTAAGTCTTAGTACATGCGCGTTTAAACACTGAAATCGGAAAACATACAAGTTTCGGACGCATGCGCGCAACTAACCTTCTGATTTGTCTAGAACATTGACATCATGATCTAAGAAATAGATACGATTGGCCCGAAAAGATGGCGTTCAACACGAGGTGGTAACTTTCATAGGTTACCAATAGGAGAGATCCGCCTTATGGGTATAAAGGACCTCCCGTAGAAAACATTCGTGTTGATTGTAGCTCCATTTCCCCTGAAGACGCCGCTTATAGCGGTGAAACATGTCGGGGGAGCTGCGTCTTTAATGTTTTTTAAAAATTATGGCAGGGCAAACAATTGAACATTAGCACGGCGACCTGCAGACGCCGAGCACATATGATCATATGATAGGGGCAGTATAGATAGAAATCGAGGTGCCAGTAGCTTATGACCGGGGGACTCCTAGAAAGGTCTAAAATACAAATCGTAAAGAGCACCCCCGAAGGTTAATTAGCTAATAGAGTGTGGTCTAGGTGATAGAGTGTCTGGTGTTGAATGACATTAAAGACATAAGAAACTACAATGATACAGACCACACACTATCTTCAGGTGGATATGCACATAATATCCTCCTGATTTACTAACGAAGCAGTGGCACACTATACATCTAGCCCCTATACAGTAGCCTTCTATATGTATTTTTAAATTCTCACTTTTAGTTTTTTGTGGTTTGTGTATCGTTTAGAAAATAAAGAATAAAAGTTATATTTTAAACTAAAGACCAGAAACAGGAATTTATAGTCTCTGACTATTGAATCATTATTATTGAACTCCTGGGTTCAGTGGGTCATTTGAAATATTATAGGAGCCTCATCACCTACGGCCTGGGGACCTTCCGCAGTGTCAGGACCGGCCCACCAGTCTTCACATTCGTTTCCATCTGAGATAACACATTCTGGGTATGGGGCAGGAGGAGAAGGTGTCCTCTGAATAGGTGCAGGATCTGCGGACCGGCATGGCCGTAGCATATTCCTATGTAAAGTCCATGAAGCAAACTCCTCATTTTCAACTTGCACTTTGTAAACCGGACCATTAGGGTACACTCTCTTGATCACTTTGTATGGCTGTACTTCCAACGCTCACTCAATTTGCCTCTGGGGAGTTTCTCTCGTACCAGGACCCGGTCTCCAGGCTTCAGTGGCACCTCCTGGACTGGAGGAGGGTCCGTATGAGTTCTCTCCTGTAACCGCTGGCCTGCCAAACGGCGGATGGTCTGGAGCCGCTGACGGTGTTCTTTCACCCATGAGGTGGTTGATCACACCATTAGGTCTTCTGGCTGTTCCAGGTTCAATTCAACGATTTCTCTACCAGCTCTCCCAAACAGTAACATATACGGGGTGTAACCGGTGGTGGTATGGACCCGATTATTGTAGGTCCAGACTAGTTCCAGCAGGTAATCAGGCCAGTGTGCCCTCTTGTCTTCCTCTAGCGTTCTCAGCATTTGTAGCAGCGTCCGGTTGAAGCGCTCACAGGCCCCATTCCCTTGGGCATGATAGGGGGTCGTTCTGGATTTTTCAATACCGTACGGTCGGTGTAGCTCCTCCATTACTTTCCCTTAAAAGCACGCCCCTTGATCTGAGTGGATCTGCGTGGGACACCCGTAGACCCGGATGAAATCCTGACAGATAGTGCGTGCTGCGGACTCAGCCGTCTGATCCCGAGTTGGGGAGACTACTGCAAATTTTGAGAAGTGGTCAACCATGACCAGGCAGTACTGTGGACCTCTTGATGATTGTCCCACGAGGAGGTAGTCTATCATCAATAATTCCAGCGGTTCTTTGGTCTGCATGGACTGGAGGGGTGCCCTCTTTTCCGTGCTTTTAGTGAGTTCACACACTCGACACTGTTGGCAAACTTCCTCCACCACGGCCTCCAGTCGCGGACAATACACATAACGCTGCAGCCACTGGTAAGTCTTGGCGGGCCCGAAGTGAGCTCCAAATTCATGGGCTTCTTTGGCTACCTCACATGCCACGCTTCCGGGTACGACTATTTTCCACCTCGCCTCTTGGTCATTGGGCTGTTGCCACTTGCGGTACAGAACAGCTCCGTGCATTTCCAGTCTGTCCCATTGATGTAGAACGGACTTCATCTCGGCATCCAGGTCAGCCCTTACTTCTTTGTTGGGCTTCCTTCGCTGGGTTACCCAGCTTTTCATCTTCACAACATCTTCATCCTGTAATCGGCCCCAGTCCTCATTAGTCCTCCTCAATGCCTTGGGTAGCTTACGGCCCTCCCCACTTATCTGGGCCGCAACTGTGGGCAGAACGAACTTGCGGAAATCCGGAGTTTCATCGTCTTCTTTTTGTTCATCGATATCCCCTATTGGGGTCTCAAAAGTAACCCTCGACAGGCCATCGGCATTAGTGTTCTCCGTAGCGGAACGTTAGCGAATTGAGGAGGGCTCCCAACTTGCCAGTGTCCAGATGGGCCAGGGGATTGTTATCAGTCCGTACAAAGATCTTAGCTCCTGTCAAATATCCTGCAAACTTCTCTGTCATGGCCCACACCAGGGCAAGGAGTTCTAACCGGAAGGAACTGTAGTTGTGGGGGTTTCGCTCTGTCTCTCGCAAGGATCTACTGGCGTAGGCGATCACCCTCTCATGTCCATCTTGTACCTGCGACAGGACTGCCCCGAGTCCGTAGAGACTGCCATCAGTAGATAAGAGAAATGGTTTATCAAAATCGGCATAAGCCAATATGGGGGCTGATGTCAGAGCTTCTTTCAGGGCCTGGAAGGCCTCTTCCTGCTTCTGCCCCCAGGGAATATTTTGGCCCTTGGGTTGCCCAGCCGTTCCTCTCAACAACTCATTCAGAGGGCCCGCTATTTTGGCATAGTCTTTGATTAACCGCCGGTAGTACCCGGTCAGTCCAAGGAAGGCCTTCAACTCCCACAGCGTTCTGGGCACTAGCCATTGTCGTATTGCAGCCACTTTGTCTTGGGACGGCAACACTCCGTCTTGGGACACCCTATGGCCCAAGTACTCGATCTCCCTCTTGAAGAGATGACACTTCTTTGGCTTTAACTTCAGGCCATGGGATCGCAGTCGCTCGAGTACCTGCCCTAGCCGATTCAGGTGTTCTTGAAAAGTAGCAGAGTATACAATGATATCGTCCAGGTATATCAGAGTGGCTTCAAAATTCAGGTCTCCCAGGCATCTCTCCATCAGCCGCTGGAAGGTCCCCGGGGCATTAGTCAGCCCAAATGGCATCCTGTTGAATTTGAATAGTCCCATGGGGAGTATGAACGCCGTCTTTGCCTTCTCTTGCTGGCCACTGGTACCTGCCAGTACCCGATTGCCAGGTCCAAGGTAGAGAAGTATTTGGCTCGTCCTAGAGCAGTCAGAGACACCTCGATACGTGGCAGAGCATATGAGTCTCGCGCGGTGCATGCATTCAACCGCCGGTAATCCACACAAAACCGAATAGTGCCATCCTTCTTCTTAACAAGCACCACTGAGGCTGCCCAAGGGCTCTGGCTACCCCGCACCACTCCGGAATTTTTCATCTGTTTCAACAACGTTTTTACTTCCTGGTACAACTTGGGCGGAATCTGCCGATATGTTTCCCGAATTTAAGGAGTGTCCCCCGTCGGTATCTCATGTGTGATAGCATCCGTGCAGCCAAAGTCATCGGTGTGACGGGCAAATGCAGCCTGATTCTCCCACAACTGCTTGCCGTTGGTCTGAACTGAGAGCCTTCACATCTATTTCCATTTGATCCAAGGTGGTTCTCTTATTCCATTCTGGGGTCGGCATCTCTTCTACACTGGCAGTAACTGCCAGGGTCCAAACAGCATCACCTACCGGAGCTAGAGTCACTTCTCTCCGACTCAATACTTCTCCCCGATGTAGGTACACACGAGCCAGTTCCACTCCTGGCGTCAAGGAAACTTCTAGATGTCCCATATTCACAGCTCTTATGGGTACTCGTTCATTCTGGACCACTCCCAGTGTTCGGGCCACCAGGACATCCTTACCCAACTCTCCTAGGGCCGTCGGTTCGATGAACACCTCCATACCTTCAAGATTGCAGAAGGTTCCCACGGGTAACGTCAACGCGGTCTCCAGTCCAGGGGGGATGGTGAGGGTAGCCTTTTCTGGCGCTCGGATCGTTCCAACAGACTGGTGTGCTGGGACACTTTTCTGTGTCCCACAGAATCGAATCAGCCGTTGAAACGCTTTCTGAGTAGGTTTGTGTGGAGTGGCTTGCTTCCAATAGCCTGGCCCCCGTTTGGTGAACATTATCTGATCTAATTCTCGCAGAATGTTCATGCCCATTATCACAGGCACATCTTCTTTGAACGTCTCAGGGACCAACAGGATACCTTTCCGTCCCACTTCTTGCCCACATAGCCGTACATTCATCCACACGACTCCGGTGACAGGGATCTGTTGTTGATTGGCCGCTGTAACCCGGACCAGCGTCTCTCACTCTGGCTTGGCCAGCGCTTGGAAGTAACGGTAGAAGAGTGACTCAGGCATAGTCGTTACTTGTGACCCGGTATCCACTAAGCAGTCGACCGGAATGCCTTCAAATTCAGCTCGAATGGTGGGACACCCTGCGACCAGGTGTTCGGAACCATACTGTGTATCTTGGCTCTCCACCTCCCCTGCAGTACGCCCCAATACTGCGGGGGCAGGAAGTTTAACGGTGGCTCTGGGCGTCTAGCCACATCACTCCGACACTCTCTGGCATAATGTCCATAATTTCCACACCGCCAACACTGTGCACCTTGACGGCCTTCTCCTTGTCTGAGTATGGGGGGTGCCCTTAGGACTTGATTGACGGGTCTCCTTGGAGGATATTGAGGAGCTTGGTGAGAAGGTAAATTAGGGTGAGGATATTCTGATATAGGAACCCATGGGGGCGCCTGATAAATTTGTTTTTTGGGTCGGGTAGGCAGTTTCAGGGGTATAGTGCGACTCCATCCTTTTTTCCAGGTGTGTCAACTTTTCGTGCATAGCACTCAGAGAGCTCTGTATGTCTTGTACTACTCTGACTAGGACCTCTTCGCTCTTTGAAACCCTGGGGGAGGTGACGGTCTGGGTCCATATCACTCCGGACACACAACTTTCTTCTTTGCTCCGTGCCACTGCCTCTGCTAATATTTGTCTAAAGGTTAGTGTAGAGTCCACCCTAACTCATTCCTGCAGGGCCCGTTTCCGGGGAGTGCTGTAGAGTCCCAGAATGAATTGTTCCCGCAGGATCCGATCTGCAGTTCCCATGGCGGTTACTCCGTCCGCCTCTTTTTTCTGCACCTCGTCCAACACTTCCTGTAGCGCCAATGCATACTGCGAGACACCTTCGTCTTCCCGCTGAATTCGGTAAAAGAATTTCGCCCTGAGGTGCCCTGCGCTGGCTGTTTCACCGTATATTTCTTCCAGGAATCTCTTTTAATCTATTGCGCGTGGCTTCCGGTTGTAGTAGGACACTTTGTCGGGCCTCACTCTTGTAGTTCTGGGCTGACATTGTAAATCCTAGCAGCGCTCTGTAATCTTGACACCCAGTCCGACAGTGACATGTGCTGGCCATCAAATTTAGGTAGCAAGTTAAACAACGTGCCAATAGGGAGGGCCCTTGCAGGGGTTCCACCATTGCCTGAGGTGCTTACATTAGCATTATGCATATTGCCTTCAGCCGCCTCCATCTCTGTGACTGTACCCTGCTCGCAGCGCCACTTGTAGCGGTCAGAGGAGGGAGAGACCGCAAAGCAGGACTCAAGTACAGTACAGCGGACAAGGAGACTGAAGCAAAAACCGGCTTTATTAAAGAACCAGATGTAACTGCCAGAAAACCTGAGTAACAATACAGTACCACCGCACCAGAGGCACAATGGGTCAAAGACAGGAATGGTATTAACAGGTGAACATAAATCAACAATGGCAATGGAGTTTTGCATATACACAGAATGAGCTAAACAGTAAGCAGTCAGCTTGCAAGCTACTCTCACTACCATTTTCCTATCTAGCCCTGCTACCCAGGGGACGCTTCTACAGCGCACTGACTAAGTCCCTGACTCTATAACCCAGTGTTTCCCAACCAGTGTGCCTCCAGCTGTTGCAAAACTACAACTCTCAGCATGCCCGGACAGCCTTTGGCTGTGCGGGCATGCTGGGAGGTGTAGTTTTGCAACAGCTGGAGGCACACTGGTTGGGAAACACTGCTATAACCTATCACAGGAAAGCACCGGTGCCACTCACAGTTCTGCAGATTCTCCTGGGTACAATAAGATGCAGTCTGGATCCAGTTCCGGTCGCTTGCTTGGCTGTCTTTCTCTCTCTGGTCACAACAGATGCAGATCTCCACCGAGTTCCAGCTCTGGCAGGAAGGATCCAGCTTGTACTGGTCTCTACACACGGTCCCACTCCTCTGGAACACACAGTAAAGTCCTCTGTGTGCAGCTCCACAGCTGTCAGGAAAATCTCAGCTAATATAGCCTCCTGCTGCTACAGTCTTTTACTGTTATCTTTCAGCAGTCCATCTTTCCCTGTTATCTCAGCAAGGCCCCCAGCAACTTCTGTAACAGCCCGTGAAAAACTTCTTAACTCTTTCTTAGCCTCTGGCCAGCACAACTCAGGTTCCTGTTTAGTCACAGTGGCCTCTGGGGGCCGGAGGGAAACATGACAGTCTGCATAGATATAAGTGCTGGAAATGCTGCTGGTTGATTCAGGGCTGACTCTTACACTGTCACCAGTGGCTAATTTTATACAGGAGATGTAGCGCAGGTAATGTCACTGCTGTCACCAGCGGCTAATGTTATACAGGAGATGTAGCGCAGGTAATGTCGCTGCTGTCACCAGCGGCTAATAAAAAATTACAGGGAATGTCACTGACATATGATGCGCAAATGTTATACAGGAGATGTAGCGCAGGTAAAGTAAAGCCTGACTGAGGGCTATAGCCTTAGGGGGAGCCGACCATGACGGGGGGTGGTTTAAGGAGACCCAGGGTTAGGGCGGGAGCAAGAAGGAGGACGAGGAAAAGCGCAGGCATGGGCTTATACCGAGGTCGTTTGCGAACTGGTTATAGGCGTTTGCGATACTGGCGAGCGTAATAGGGGAAAAAGAGCCGGAATGTTGCTCCTCTCTTTTTTGCTACCTGGATGCCGTTAGGGAAGCGTATAGGGTATATGGGGGTTTAGCGTGGCTGCGATATGATGAACAATTCAGGCAGCGCGTCCGGGTATCAGATGGGATCACAAGGATATTGCCTTGTGGTTAAAAGTGACGGCCCCGGTTAGATCAGGGCAGTCCTTTCGGGGGGAGGCCGGGGGCGGAGGGCAGTTGGGTTTTGCGGCAGCTTCCGCAAAAGGACTGTGCTTCCTGTTTAATGAGGGTGGATGTAAGTTTGGGGCCAAGTGCAAGTTTAACCATGAGTTCTCCAACTGCGGGGGCTTACACGGGGCGGCATGGTGTTTTAGGAGCGGCAGGCAAAAAGGCAGGTAGGGGTCTGGAAAAGGGGGAGACGCCGGTTCATCTGGAAAAGATGGAGCCGTATCTCGATAGGTATCCTGACAGGAAGGCCGCGGAGATGCTAGGGGAGGGATTTGCGTTTTGGGTTTTGGATCCCGTTTGTTCCGTCTGGCGCTAGGTTAGTTGCAAAAAATTAGCGTTCGGCAATTTAGCACTCGGGGGTGGTTATGGAAAAGTTGGAAAAGGAGGTTAGACTAGGTAGGATGGCTGGCCCTTTTGCGGGGCCACCCTTGTTGGATTTGCGTGTGTCCCCGTTGGGGGTGGTCCCGAAAAAGGAGGTCAATAAATTCCGGTTGATTCACCACCTGTCCTTCCCTAAGGGAACGTCAGTTAACGACGGCATTGACCCGGCCTTAGGCTCGGTGGTCTATACGTCGTTTGATGCGGCAGTGGCATGGGTAAGGCGGTTCGGTCGGGGAGCGCTAATGGCAAAGACCAATATCGAGGTGGCGTTTAGGCTTTTGCCGGTACATCCTGATAGTCTGCACCTATTGGGCTGTTTTTGGAATGTTTTTTTTTTGTGGATCGGTGTTTACCGATGGGCTGTTCATTGTCCTGCGCATATTTTGAGATGTTTAGTTCTTTTTTGGAATGGGCGGTTAGAGATTCGTCTGGGTGTGATTCTGTTATCCACTATCTGGACGATTTTCTTTGCGTCGGCCCTACGGAGTCGAGGGTTTGTTCGGTTTTGTTGCATACGTTAGAGGGGTTGTTCGGGTTGTTTGGGGTTCCTTTAGCTAGGGAGAAGACGGTGGGCCCTACAACTAAATTGAGCTTTCTCGGGATAGAAATTGATTCTGAGCGCATGGAATGTAGGCTTCCTCTGGATAAGTTAGTGGACTCGAAACAAGAGGTACGGGCAGGGCGGTTACAAAAAATTCAGTTGCGGGAGCTTCAATTGCTTCTGGGAAAGCTTAATTTCGCGTGTCGAATTATGCCCATGGGCAGGATTTTCAGCAGACGGTTGGCGGGGGCGACAGCAGGGGTTCAGGCGCCCCATTATTTTATTAGGCTGGGGCGGGAGCTGAAGGTGGACTTGTTGGTTTGGGGCGCATTTCTGGACAAATATAATGGTCGTTCCTTGTTCATGGATGAGATGGTGGATTCGTTCGATTTCGACCTGTTTTCAGATGCGGCGGGGGGTTGTGGTTTTGGGGTTTATTGTGCGGGGGAATGGTGTGCAGGGAAGTGGCCGGACAGTTGGTTTCTGAGGGGTTGGGTTAAAAATTTGGCGTTGTTAGAACTTTTCCCGATCGTGGTGGAATCAGAAAATCCAGTTCCACTGCGACAACCTGGGGGTAGTGCAGGCGATTAATGGTTTGTCGGCCTCATCGACATTGGTAGTTCGGCTGTTGCAGAAGTTGGTGTTGGAGTGTTTGTTAATTGGGTAGTGGCGGTTCATGTGCCTGGGGTTGACAACTGCATTGCTGATGCTCTCTCTCATTTGCAGTGGGACCATTTCCGTCAGCTGGCTCCGGGGGCAGCTGAAGTGGGGCTGGAGTGTCCAACCTGTCTTTGGGAAGTACTGGAATTACAGTAACGGGTCTTATCCGGTCTTCAGTGGCTCCTGGTATGTGGGAGCTGTATTCGAAAGCTTGGCATCGGTGGGAGGAGTGGACAGGTAATTTAGGGGCTGGGGGAGCTAGTTTGTCCTTCTGTTTATAGAGCGGGAGGTTTATTGAGAGATGATGTTGATGTTTTTTCGGACAGGGTAGAATTCGTTATTAGACGATCTAAAACGAATGTGGAAGGGAGAGGTCGCAGAGTAGTGTTGTTTGAGATCCCGGACTGTTTAATGTGTCCGGTGCGTTGCATGAGGGCATATTGTCCGGACGTGGGAACGGTGTTATCTCCGTTGTTGGTTCATCAGGATGGGTCGTAATGTCGCTGCTGTCACCAGCGGATAGCGTTATATAGGAGATGTAGGGCAGGTAATGTCACTGCTGTCACCAGCGGCCAACGTTATACAGTAGATGTAGCGCAGGTAATGTCACTGCTGTCACCAGCGGATAACGTTATATAGGAGATGTAGCGCAGGTAATGTCACTGCTGTCACCAGCGGCCAACGTTATACAGGAGATGTAGCGCAGGTAATGTCACTGCTGTCACCAGCGGATAACGTTATATAGGAGATGTAGTGCAGGTAATGTCACTGCTGTCACCAGCGGCTATCGTTATACAGAAGATGTAGCGCAGGTAATGTCACTGCTGTCACCAGCGGCTAATGTTATATAGGAGATGTAGCGCAGGTAATGTCACTGCTGTCACCAGCGGCTATCGTTATACAGAAGATGTAGCGCAGGTAATGTCGCTGCTGTCACCAGAGGCTAACGTTATACAGGAGATGTAGCGCAGGTAATGTCGCTGCTGTCACCAGAGGCTAACGTTATACAGGAGATGTAGCGCAGGTAATGTCGCTGCTGTCACCAGCAGCCAAACAATTGCATGCAATTTAGCGCACGTTGAGCTAATATGCAGCCATATAAAACAATAGTCCTTAAAAGGACTGTTGGGTCTCTAACACCTTTTAACACTCAAAACTCCCTAAGAAAAAACACAATTCCTGTCCCTACACTATCTGTCCATTCTGCTGCAGCTCGCCCTGACTAAGTATGAGCCGAAACTTGTGTCACCGGGTGCTATATAGCACCCGATGACGTGTTCCGGCCAGCCAATCACTGTAATGCCAGTAACCAACATGGCTACGGCATTACAGTGAGTGGCAGTATTTCCCCGCACGTTTATTGGCTGCTCGAGTGAAAAAGGTGTTCAGCCGAGCATACTCGCCCAACACTAATAAACATGCGGACCGCACACAGATGATGTACATGTGTTGATGGGTTCATAGAAATAAAGAGGTCCATTTGCAATCCACGAAAAATGCGGATCAGACGTGGATCCAAAATATGGTTGTGTGAATGAGGCTTTAGTTGGGGTTTTCTGTGATTATAAAATATACTTATACATACAAATTCTTCTCTGGTCTCAATCATCTTCTGTTTATCCATGTGCACTGTCATGTCCAATGTGAGGACATCAGGTGGTTGATGACTAAAGATGGAAATTCACGACTATGGCCAGCATTTTTATAATGGTGTGCAAAAGGTTAAAAACTAGTATCCATAAAGTATACTTCAGAAGACAAATTCCAAATGTATCCACAGATTATGCCAATACCAGCTCCTGAGGGAACACATTCCACTTTTTTAGAAGAATCATAGTCTGAAATGAAATCTGTTTTCTTCTCACCACAAAGATGAGCTCATGCCCATGAAATTGAATACATTTCATAACATCTGGTATGGCCAATTTATCAAGCTACAGTACCAGTAACACGCCTTTTCATTCCATAGTTTTCTTGTTTTTTTCTACACTCCTCAACATTGAAATTGCATCACCAAGAAGGAAAAGCCATAAAGTTATGCAAATCAAGGAAGTAGAAGGTGTCTCTAAGATCTGAAAATGATAACATTTTCAAGCACCTAGCACCAACTTATGGCATGAGGTGGGGGGTAGTGTTGAGCGAATCGAGCTTTGGATCAGAGATCTGAAGTCAATTTGTTCAAACAATGCTGACTCCACGTACAGCATTAAAATGTATTGCCTCTGTGTGGGCAAAATTTGTTTCACCCGAAGTGGCGTGAGACTTCGGTGAATAAATTTGGTAGTCACATCAGCATCTTTAACCCCTTGAGGACCCTAGGATTTTCCTTTTTTGCATTTTCGTTTTTCACTCCCTGCCTTCCCATAACCCTAACTTTTTTATTTTTCAATTCACATAGCCTTATGAGGGCTTATTTTTTGCGAGACAAGTTGTACTTTCTAATGGCCCCATTTACGGTTGCATACCATGTAGTAGGAAGCGGAAAAATAAATTCCAAATAGGTTAGAATTGGGAAAAAACGCAATTCAGAAAAAGGTTTATATTTTTTTTTGCACTGTACACTATGCGGTAAAATTGACCTGTTATCTTCATTCTCCAGATCAGTACGGATCCAACGATAACACACTTCTGTAATTTTTCTTGCATTTTAATACTGAAAAGAAATTTAAAAACTTTTAGGAAAACAAAAAAAAAAAAATTTATAACCATATTCTCACCACTATAACTTTTTTGTAGTTATGTGTACGGGGCTGTGTGAGGGCTCATTTTTTGCAGGACGATCTGTTCTTTTCAGTGACACCAGTTTGAAGTGTGTGCGAATTTTTGCTTACTTTTTCTAAAAAAAATTATTGGGTAGTTGAATTAACAAAAAATGTCAAATTGGCTGTTTTGATTTTTTTTCCCGTTACGCCATTTGCCGTATGCTTTTAATATTGTTATATTTTAATTGTATGGGCATTTTTGCACGCGGCGATGCTCATGATGTTCATTTTTTTTATTGGCTAAGTATTTTTATTTTAAGGAAAGGGGGGTGATTTGAATTTTTAGCTTTTTTAATTTTTTTATATTTGTAAAAACTTTTTTTTTACTTTTTTTAAGTCAGCTTGGGTGACAATAACTGGCAATCATTCGATTGCCCATAGTAAAGTAACTAAATAGCCATCATTGAACACTTCATTTGCACTATACCAATACAATGCTGCCACCTAGTGGCCTGTATTGGTATATTCATCTAATTGACTCTGAAGCCTGCTTGAGGCTTCGGTCAATTAGCGCAATGTAACAGGTTCCCCAATCTCAGCGACTTTCGCTTCCGGACTGCAAAAATGCTGTGGTCACATTTGACCACGGCATCTGAAGGGTAAGATGTATGTGATCAGCCTTATGGATGATCGCATACATGTGTCGCGGGTCTCTGCTATTTAAAATAGCAGAAAACCCTTGGCTAAGGCGCCCGCTGCACGTGCGAGCAGGCGCCATGTTTAGGAACTGGACGTACATGTACGGCGGAGGTCCTAAAGGGGTTAAAACATTTTAAAATAGCAATCCGAAGTCAGGTTTGGTATCAACTGGTACCTCAGGACCAAACCCGACTTTGGATTGCTATTTTAAAATGTTCTTAAAGATGCAGATGTGATTACCAAATTAATTCACTAAAGTCTCAAGCGACTTCGGGTGAAAGCAAAGCTGTTTTTCAACAAGACCACACCAGGCTACATGCTGCTCATGCTACTGTGAGCAGGCTGCGTGTCTTAACCGTGGTACCATGGCCTGCAGCATCTCCAGACTTGTATCTCATCGAGCACATCAGAGACATCATATGTTGGAAAATGCAAAGGGAGCTGCAGCAGCGGATCTTGATGATTTGCATGCCCAAGTGTATTCGACATGGCAAAACATTCCTCAGACAACCATTATTAACCTCACTGATAGCATGCCAAGGCATGTAAGTGCGTGCATTTCTGGGTGTCTTGCTAATGCTTGATAGATCAGGGTGTTTTGCATATTTTTTCATAAATTGCATATCATTAACATGTCTATCGATCCTGTGATTTCCATAAATCCATGACCTTTCCTTCTTGATGTTGCAAATTCAGTGTTGAAGAGTATATTTTCTGCATTGTAGATTCATATTGAAGAAGGAACACATATGGAATTAAATTGTAAACAGAAAAGTGTTAAACCACAATACGTTTTATATTTTCGGTTCTTCAAAGTAGCCCTTTTTGCTTTGAAGACAGTTATGCACACTCTTGGCATTCTCTCAGTCAGCTTCATGAGGTAGTCACGTGAAATGGTTTTCATTTAACTTGTCAATTTGTGGAATTTCTTACCTTCATAATGTGTTTGAGACCATCAGTTGTGTTGTGCAGAGGTACACAGTTTTATATAGGAATAAAACACAGCCTACTGGGTTTTTAAGATGATGTTGAAGTCATACTGTGCTAGCAATTTAAGAAGCTTCAAAAAATTGCTTTGACATCTTTGTCACCCAAGCCACCATATTCTAAGTGACCCCATAATGCAAGACCCTGTCTTGCTAAACAAAACAAAACAACAACAACGATTGACTATCAGCCTGTGAAGGATTTTTCTGTTCCTTTCTATTTGCTCCATCTCACCCTTAAACAGTTCTGCTAGTACTGTGCTGTCCCGACTGATGCAGTATTTAGGCCTCAGGCACACGACCGTTGTGTGCATCCGTGGCCGTTGTGCCGTTTGCCTTTTTTTTTCCGCGGACCCATTGACTTTCAATGGGTCCGTGGAAAAATCTGAAAATGTACCGTTTTGCAGCCGCATTCGTGATCCGTGTTTCCTGTCCTATTTTTTTGACGGACAACGGTTCACGGACCCATTCAAGTCAATGGGTCCGTGAAAGAACACGGATGTACACAAGATTGGCATCCGCGTCCGTGATCTGTGGCCATAGGTTACTTTCATACAGACGGATCCGAAGCTCCGTCTGCATAAAAGCTTTTTCAGAGCTGAGTTTTCACTTCGTGAAAACTCATATCTGACAGTATATTCTAACAGAGGCGTTCCCATAGTGATGGGGACGCTTCTAGTTAGAATATACTACGAACTATGTACATGACTGCCCCCTGCTGCCTGGCAGCACCCGATCTCTTACAGGGGGCTGTGATCAGCACAATTAACCCCTCAGGTGCATATCATAGCCCCCTATAAGAGATCAGGGGCTGCCAGGCAGCAGGGGGCAGACCCCCTCCCTCCCCAGTTTTAATTGCATTGGTGGCCAGTGCGGCCCCCCCCAGGCCCCCCTCCCTCCCTCTATTGTATTATTTTCATTGGTGTCCAGTGTGCGGCCCCCCTCCCTCCCTCTATTGTATTATTTTCATTGGTGGCACAGTGTGCGGCCCCC